>NC_056736.1:215041409-215046409 GCF_019279795.1 Protopterus annectens | reverse complement strand
GGATTTACAACGGGCACTCTGTTTGGGTTGGCCAGTTAGCATACTCATTTTTGTATGTTAATGGCCAGTCATTGTATAATGTAACATAAATATTTACATACACATTTATACTTTTACGTTTACCTTCCATGACAGCTCCCTATTTGGTTTCATTACATTATATCCTTGTGTGATTATGCTGTATGGTGTACGTGTGTTTATATGGGGGTTTCACATCTTTTCTACACTGACATCTCACTTTTGGAACTGCTACTCTACCCTGGTTGACAAAAAATAATTGCTACATAATTTACATTTGCTAAAATAAGTTTAACACTACTTTCACATGATCAAACAAATTGTCTGTTTTGGGACTCAAACGCTGAACATATACATGTAAAGCTGTAATTCTAACCACTACACTATCATAGCTTGGACACTTTTCTTATTTATTTTCATTTAACTCCTATGGGATGTTTAAGCTGTAATATACACACTCACTTAGCTACACTTAAACATCCCTTAGGGCATTATAAACAAGGATATATTATTATTATTTTCTGTAGGTTATGGGGTGTGTTATGTGATGTTGTGATAACTACTTGGGACTGTGTTTGTGACATACTGCAATGATTGGGCTTTCAAGATTTTGTGCATGTTTCATGCTGATGCATGACATGTTCAGTATGGGCTTTATGTATTTTGAGGGGCTGGGGTTGTACTTGTATACACTTGGGGGATTTATCACCTGTTATGTGTGCATTTGCACTCATTTCCTGCTTTTGCAGACAGCAGAAGTGCTGTACAGTGCTTTAGCAATACAGGGGGTGTCATGGATGTAATTGAAACATTAAGTAGTGCAAAATAATCTGCATAAAGTAGTAGTATTGCAACATTTTTATAAAATATTAGAACTGAAGAGTTGAAGACAGAGGTGTTAAATAGGCATTTTATAGATTACAAGTTAAAGTAATAAACTTTGCATGATAGCTTTTCCATAAAGACTGGAGATGATCAGCAGAATAGTCCTAGCTAGAAAGGAGTGATCAATAAAAATGCCTCCTATGTTTGTGGTATAAGGTAAGCAAACCTTTGGAAGTTATTCATTTTGTAACCTCTTCAAAAGGAACCTTGACGATTGGATGGGAGAAAGGAAATTCACCCCGGGATCACATCATTCGCCCTGTTAGACAAGGGTCCAGGGAAGTAAATAGTGTGGGAAGAAATAGCCAGGGAATTGTTATGGCTAGGCTTGTATAGGCCCTAGGGCCAATAGCCTAGTACCAACCTATGAACCTATGAGCCTATGTATCAGTGATAGAAGGAGGTTGTTCAATAATTTAGTGATGTGAATGGAGTACTTTGAACCCGGGAAGGTTTTAATGTACTTTAGAGATCTCTTGATTATCTGTACTTCTTAAGGATATTTGTAAGAGGTGGATATTTATGTCGTTGATGAAGGATTTTATGAGATATTCTTCATTGAGCAAGTCTAAGGTAGTTGCAAACTTCATCCAGTTGATTTATTTGAATGTGAAAACTGATGGGTGTTTTTGGGTAGATTAGCTGTAAAAGTGACTATTTTATTGTAGCACTGTTCAGTTTTTGATAGTAGTAAGGTCAACATGTTGGTGAAGATAGGAGAACTGTACGTGAGGAAAGCTAGCAGATAGGTGAATGTGGTTATGTGGGTGTTATAAGTTGCTTAGAGTTTATTCTGTAAAGGAGGTCTAATTTTTATTGAGTTCTTTTAAGGACTTGTTGGAAATGGTCATCTGATTTTCAAGCAATCAGCCATTATAACTTCTAACAGTTCTGCATGGGGTATAATCTGTATAACAGTATTGTCTGTGGAGGTGATAATGAAAGCAGTTTTGTCACATGAGCATAGGATTTTAATTGGATAAAAGAAGTTGAATACTTTACTTCACCACGAACTGGAAACAGAACAGCTCACCACCACACAAGGAAAGAAGCCAGTGATTACATTTATATTTTATTAAAATTATAATCCAGTCCAGTAGTAGATCCACTATGTAGTCCCCCTGTTGCATTGCATTTTAAAGAATGTCACAGTGGAAATATACAAGGCTTACAAGCTACAATTGTGGGGCAAGTACAACAAATGTATGACTTTGATATTAAAAGGCAACTTTGGAAGTTAGAATCTACTTTAATTCTGATGTTTAACACTTTAATTCCATATGGAATGAATCAAGAATGTCATTGGAAATGTTTTCTTTAATTAATTTAAGTCTATGATAGGTTAATTGTTTGTAATCATGCTATTTAAAGATAGAATATGTGAAGTAGGGATATACTCTGTAAAGGCTGAAGAGCCAAAGCGCAAGAGGAGTCTGCATTTTATGCGTTGTATTTCCTGCTAACCAGATTTTATTGGATCCGGTTTGTGCTTATTTTATCTGTTTTGTGAGACTACATTGTGGATCTACTATTGGACTGGACTATAATGTTAATAAAATATAAATGTAATCACTGGCTTCTTTCCTTGTGTGGTGGTGAGAAGATGATTACTTCTTCCATTAAGTAGCAGCTGAGATTGCTGTAACCGTGTCTATACTGAAAAGAAACATTCTTGGGTAACTGATTCTAATTTTGGTAGAGTGGCAGTAGAGGAAATGAGGATTGAATCATCTGTGTATTGAATTAAGGTTTCATTTTGGAACTTGTAACAAAGTCATTTATAAATACATCTAACAGTATGGTTCCTAATGTGGATCCATGTGGTACACCTATTTCAATGCATTGAAAAATAGAGATGCTATGTTTCCGTTTAACACATTGACTTCTGTTGATAACGTAGCTGGTAAACCATGAGGTGATGGATGTAGAAATGCAAAGTTGTGACCATTTGCACAAGAGTTTAGGATGGGGGACACTCTTGAATGCTTTAGAGATGTCCTTGGAAGACTGCTGAGAGTAGTTGTCCTTTGGTTTTGTTATGTATAGTGTTGGGGAATGACAGTAATGCTGACTGCATTCTGGCATGGACAGAAGCCCTGCAGATTTGTGCATAGTAGAATATTGTTTTGAAGATATTTCAGCAAGTGTCAATGGACACATCTTTTAAGGACTTTCGATAGTGGGAGAAGTATGACAACTGCCCTGTAGTATGATAATTCAGTAGATTTGCATTTTTTGTGTAAATATATATGGGCAGGCCATTGTATTAGCTGCTGGTTTAATATACTTTGCAGGAAGACAGTCAGCTGCTAAAGTGTTTGGCTTTAGTCTGGCAAGACTTTTCTGAGAGTTGATGTAGGGAAAGGTTTGAGAGAGAATCTTGCGGGGTGGCATCTATTTGAAATGGAGAGGTTAGGGGTGTGTGGAGAGAGGATTTGGATATGTAAGATGACTGAATGCATGAAGAGTGTATTAAATTTGCAGGTGATGACCATGTCTGTCTTAGATGTTAGAGGAGCTGGTTTTATAGTTTTGCCTGTAAGAAGGAGGCTGTTCATTATTATCCAAAATGTTTGGCATTGTTTGATTGAGGTTGCTGCAATTTTATGAAGCACTATTCCTTTTCTGACATTGTTAGCAGTTTAGTTTAGTAACATAAGTTTTGGTACTGTGTATAGTTTAATTGAGATTTGTTTGAATGCCATACTTCATCTCTTTGTTCATTGACTGTTTTATTTTGTAAGCAAGCCAGTGGCCATGGGTTAACTTAACTTTCTTCTCATTGGGGCTTATTAATGTAAAAATAGTGAGAAATGTTTCATTGAATGAATCGTTTTCTTCTTCTATTGGGAGTATGTTTAGTTCATTCCAACAGCAAAGTCATAGCATAGCTATGAAAGTTTCATTCTTAAAATTAGATTCCTTATTAGGTTATAGCTGCTGGATTTGGTGTTTTTTGTAAGGTGTCTTATGGCAAAAGTGGGAAGGTTATCACTTAAGCTATCAAGTTGTGCCTGTCTAAGACATATATATAGAATGTGTTGTTAGAATCTAGTTGAGTATTTTGTAAGGGTTTGTTATCTCTGGCTGAGGTATTAATATGTCGGGTAAAGCCATATACAGTAAAGATGGATCTTGTATCTGTTGTTGAACAGCTTATTTTAAGGAGTCCTAAAATTATGGTCTGTTTGGTTACATTCCTAGATATCCACAATAGAGTGTCTTCATCAGCTGGTGTGTTGTCTGCAGGAATGTAGAGGTCAATCATACATAGGCCTTTATGTAGATCTAGTCTGAGGAAGGATATAAGTATTTCAGCATTGTCAAATGTTGGGATTTCATTTGCAGAAAAGGATAAGTCCATGTTGTCAGAATATGTAGTAGCTACACCCTATCCCCCTTGTTTTCCTGTCAGTTCTAAGAATGATTTACCTTAGGGGCAGAAGGTCATTAGCCTTGATTTTATGTTTTAGCCAGTTTTCTATGAGGACATTATGTCAGATGAGTGATAAGCAACAGAGCTATGAATAGCTGTCTCTTATTACAGAGATTATGAATGTCTTATTTGACAAAGATTGAGGCCTATAGTAACATAACTATTCAAATTAGTTTTTTTTTGAGTTGTAGTAGCAAGTTAATATAGTAATGGCATACCTCTCAACTGTCCAGAATTTTCAAAATGTCCAGGTTTTTGCCTCATATATATGATCTGTTCCTCATACTACTGGCATTTTTCTGGTAAATCACTGAGGATTGAAGTCACTAAATAATGTAGACAGACATTTAACCTTCAGACTTCATATACTTCAGAAAATGCATAGCAGTGTAGCATATGTTATTCTAGCAACTTACTAAGTTTATAAGAATAATGTTTAAATCTATCCATAATTTTGGTTCTTTGAAACCCATTATTTTTGACTTTATATATAATTCTTGTGCTACGAAATTGAGGCATATGACTAGTGATATACTGTAGGTGGCACATTGATGCAGTGGATAGAGTTGTCACCTCACAGCAAGACGTTCTCTGGTTCGATTCAAAGTTGGGGTGCCTTCTTTGTGGAGTCTGCATGTCCTCCCTATGTTCATGTGGGTTT
>NC_056736.1:214846409-215036409 GCF_019279795.1 Protopterus annectens | reverse complement strand
GAAAATAACATGATTTGACCTAGCTGAGATACCCTTGGAAATCTGCAGTGCTAGACATAAAGGTTTTGTAAATAGTTTTGTGAAATATGATGGTGAGAGGTAAGGGAATTGTCAACAATTGAGTAGATATGATCTGTCCTTGTGAATTTTTTTTGCATGAGATTTTTAATATTGTAGCTTAAGAGGTTACATATGATGCATTCCAATTAGGCTAGTTAGGCTGACCAGCGTGTAATTCCTCATGTCTGTGGAATAGTCTCCTTTCTGCCGCTGCATGATTAGAGCTGTTTTCCAGCCTCAGGGACATACAGCCTTAAGCTATACAGGTGCATCAGGGATATAACAAGGGCACGGCTTGCACTATTATTAGGTATCAAGGTCACATGTCTGGTCCTATAGAAGTAGTGTTTTTAGTTTTAAACAATACAGCTAGGACTGTTCCATGATGATCTTAGGGGACAGCAAGGATTCAGGGATTTGTGGATTTTCAGTGATTTGTTTCTGCAGTAAAATTAGCACTAAATCTAGTTTGAGGAATCTTATCTGTATCTTTAGGGTCAAAGTAGATAATTCTAATTTGGGTTAATTTTTCACATTGTAAAGTGGTATATCTCAGTTTTGTAATGTAACTAATAAAATGCTTTGTAGTTATCTTTTGCTCCTAAGGCCAGTTTCAGTTCATGTTCATCTCTGGACTTTCTGATGGCCATTTTTTAGTTTCTGACTAATTATTTTCATTAAGTCTTTAATGCGAGTGGATTTGTTACGTGACTTAGTGATGGAATACTACATTTTTTCACTTTTAATTTTCTCATTATATTTGGCTCTAGTAGGGACTGCTAGATTTATATATCTTTAATATAAAAGCAAAGCTCAGGTGAAAAGCAATAGCCAGTGTTTCACCAGGAGTAGTGGTATTGTAAGTAAGTAAGCAACATAGTATTTAAGCAAGTTTGCATGTTTAAAGTCCTTATATTTACAAATGTTTATCTTTATGGGGTTAGTGACTTTAAAGGAGAAGGTTACCAGTTTATGGGCTGACTTGAACAGAGAGAGAAACACTAAGGCTTGGTGCATCTGGGTCATATGCAAGTGAGGAACAGGCCCAGGTCTCATCTCTAAAGGTCTGAATAACTATTTGTTATCAGGAGTTATCATTTACAATGGTCTAGAAATCTTTGGGTACACTCAAGTATAGTGGTGTAGATAAACCACTTAACTGAAGAATAACAGAAATTATCTAATATAAAAATGCCCCGAAGAGAATGTTAAAATTCATAGCATATGTCTTTAAGACATTAAATGGATTATTGAATGCTTGTTACAGCTACACTATAAATAGTGCTTTGTGATATTGTTTAAAAGTTTCTGAAGAAGTTAAGACATTAGTCTTGACGAAAAGTGTATTGCTATTTTAATGCACTTTAAATTAAAATTTAGTTTTTTACGAGTGGAGAGACTGGGATCCGTGTATTTTTCATTTTGGAAGTTTTTGGAATATTTTCTTGGTTTGTGTTCATTTTTGTAACATGGACCCGGATTCACCACTCAGTTCTACTTCTACCCCAAACCATAATGGGGGAGATGGAAATTTGACAGCACTCATAGAATTGTTGTCCCAAAAGGTGGACAACTTGTCACAAAGACTTGAGGGGGCTACTAACTCACAACAGGACTTGCGGGGTTCGAATAAAGTTAACAATGCAGTCCCTGTACCTTTAAACATAAATACAGCTCCTCAGATCAGAAAGGCCTTTTTTGGTGAGGAACCTGCAACGTCGACAGGATCACGTGTTCGTAGAAGCATTACTGCTGATGGAACCAGCCCGGGGCATATTCATGGAGAGAACCACCAGATGGATGGGAATTTATTGCGAACTGAGAAAAATTTGAATTCTTGGGTACACAGAGGGCTTACATTTTCCGATGTGCATTCGACCAATATAACTGAAACTAACCAGGAGGTAAGCTTGGATTTAGCATCAAAATTGAATGTGTTTGATGAGAAACTGTGTAAGGTACAGAAGTTACAGTTGGAGATAGCATACTTCCGTGAATGCATTAATTTAAAGGTAATCCCAAAAGGGCTTAGGCAGTGGCAGTTCCCTACGGGACTCATTGAGGGTTCTGCGTTTCATAAAGCCTTGATTATTTTGTTTGATAAACATGGTATGGAGCTCCTGGACTTGTTTTGTATGCATTATCAGCTTATTGTGGATGAACTGTTGGTTGAAATTGAGGAACTGAATTCCTCAATAAAGAACGACATGAGTTTTTTTAGGTACCGGTTCGAGTACGACTGGATTTTTGTTAGCATTGATCAGTACCTAACAAAATTGAATGCTATTAAAATAAAGAAAAGCAAACATGATCTCAAAGACTATGAGGCAGGTGTTGCGTATCCGAAGCCACCTAGTTCTCAGAGAGGAACATTTATAGACACTAATGGTATTGCAAATAACAAAAACCAAGAGGCAGAGAATGGGACACGGGCCTTTTCTAATATTAATACTAATGATACACATGCAGGGAATATACATCAGGATGACCCAAGTTCTACTCGTCGAAGCGAAAGACTAGCAAAAAATAATAATTCTACTGCACCCAATACTTCAGGGCAGAATAAAGCTGTAGGGGATCATAATGAAAGAAATTTTCAAGCTCGAGCCTCGAAGTCAGGGGCGCAGAACAACAGGGCAATGAAGGGCAAAAAGAAAAAATGGCAATAAATACAGCCCATGATTGTGTTTCGGATGATGAACTGCAATGTAATGTACTTTTTAATTCTAGTTTTGATTTTAAGATTTTTAATTATACGGACATGACTATCTGTCCGGAAACAATTGATTTATTATCGAAAGGGTATACATTTGTCCCTACTGTCCAGTTTGATGTGGCTAACATTTTAATTGATCTTAAGATTTTTACTAGAAAACTTAATTTGTTAGCCTTAATGGGGGAGAATTTAAATAACAAATCTGATTACTTTGTTTCTAGTCTATATAATCCTCCTTTGCATCCGCTTCTAGCACTTTTTGAAAAAGTTAGTGAAGTGGATTTACGTAATTTAAAGAAGCCCAGAATACCATTTGGTTACAGGAATAGGTATAAACACAACATAAGTAGGGAAGAGAGAGACACTTTAAGATTTTTAAGTCAGGCTCCAATTCATATTATGAAACCAGATAAAGGTGGGGGCCTTGCGATAATGACTATTGATGATTATAATTCAAGGATGTTTAACATCTTGGATAGTGATACTTATGTAAGGGCTTCTAGGAATGAGATGTATGGGGCATATAGAAAAGTTTTGGCTCTAATAGAAGAACTTTACATTGAAGCAAGAATAGATAAAAGTTTATATAACTTTTTGCAACAACCAGCGCCAAGGATCCCGGTTCTTTTTGGGATCCCGAAGGTGCATAAATGTTTGAACAACCCACCAATGAGACCTTTGGTGGATGGGAGGGATAGCATCACATACACGTGCGCTAAAGTTATAGATAAAATTCTGCAGAAATATATTAAATGTGAGCACCAAATTTCAAAAGATTCATGGTCATTTTTACAAGCTATTAACAGCTTAGAGTTTTGTGCTGACAGTTTTCTCGTTACAGTAGATGTAAAGGACCTATATTCATCTATCCCACATGAAGTTGGGATTGAATGGGTTTCACACATGTTAAGGATTTTAGATGCACCCACTAGTGAGATCAAACTAGTGGAAGAACTGATAGATACGGTTCTTTCATACAATTAAGTAATGTTCAACAACGACATTTTCCATCAAAAGGTTGGAGTGGCAATGGGCTCTCCATGTGGAGCTGGCCTGGCGAACCTAGTAATGGCATATTGGGAAAGAACTTTTGTGTTAAACAACTCGGATTTTGGGGACAAAATCTTGTTTTACATGCGTTTTTTGGACGACATATTTATCCTATTCCAAGGAACTGATGTCGAATTAAAGGGCTTGTTGGAAATGTTTAACAGCAGTACCCTTTTCTTGAGTTTCACGTCTAGTTATAGTAAAGATAGAATAGTATACCTGGACGTGGATTTAAGGAAGGATTATGATGAAAAGATATTTGTTTCCAAGATATATCGGAAAGAGACTTATTCCAATATGTATTTACATTTCACTAGCTGTCACCCTACATATCAGAAGAGATCTGTAGTTAAGGGGCAGCTAGTTAGGGCAGCCATGATGACAACTAAAGATGAGGAGTTCGAGGAGGAGTGCATTCTGATGTCTAACTTTTTTACACAGAGAGGTTATCCGTTGCACTTTCTTCAGGGGATCATCAAGGAAGTCCAGCATAAAAGATCAGTAGGGGACTATGTCCCAATACTGAATAAGGCAAATGGAGGGGGTTCAGTGGTGAGTATTAATGAAGAAACGGTTAATACCTGTGGTTTTATATGTACATTTAACATTGACTCCCACAATATAACGAATATTATCACAAAAAATTGGGACCTCTTGATGAGTGATAAGCTCTTAGGGAAATGTTTCCAGAAAGGCCTAAAATTATATATAGGCGTGGTAACAATTTAAAAGAAATTCTGGAAGCCAACTGCTGAATATACACCAATAAAGAAGGCATGTATAAGTGTAACATGTGTAGGTTTTGTAAATACATTGATGTAGGTTGTAACTTCAGAATAGGTAATATGAAATACAGGTCCAATGGGAGATTTAACTGTAACAGCAAACAAGTGGTTTATCTAGCTAAATGTATATGCTGTCCTGCTTTCTATATCGGTAAAACCGATAGAAAGCTTGGTGAAAGAATTTATGAGCACATCTATTGTATTAGCAGGAATAAATTAGAGAATGCATTAGCTAGACATACAAGTGAGTTTGTTGGCCATGAATTTAAATTTAGGGTCATCGACCAATTGAAGAAAGATGAAAGGGGTGGACCAGAGTCTTTGAAGTTGGAGAGGAAACAACTCCTATGGCAGCTCAGAGTGAATGCCTGTCAATTTCCAGGCATTAATGAAATGAGCTCCAGTATGTGCATATTAAGGTTGAAAAACCTAGTTAGGTAATGCTAGTGAAGTAAAAAAATTTTATATCTAGATTATCATACATACCAATATTAATGAAAACTAGTTGGTTAATATGAATTTTATATTGCGATGATGGAGTAAATTCTTCCCTAGTGTGGGTTAAAAATGGGCTCAATAGAATTCTGGGAGCTGTATGTTTATATGGTATATGTTTATATGCTTACATATAAATACGAACCACAAAAACCAGGAAATAAACACAGAAAAGATCCAAATAGGAACAATCAGGTTGTCTTTAGAAGTCTGTGTACCACACAGACGAAAAGCGCTTTACTGTAATAAATTTGTCCTGTGTTTCAGCAAGGTTTGGTTCTTTTGGCGTTGGTTTTGCTCCTATTTGGATCTTTTCTGTGTTTATTTATATGCTTACATGTTTAAAAGCTTATATGTACACATTTTTACACGTTTGAGTGCCTTTTTATGTGTACATATCTATTGGTGGATAAATGTTTATCTTACTGGAATTTAATTTATTTTGATTAAATTAATTAAATGATTAATTTTAATATTAATATTTATTTTTATATTAACATTTATTTTTATATTTACTAAATATATACATTTTTATTGCATTTGGGTCAAACGCATTGTTAACTATATTGAAATGTGTAGTATTTATATATTTTTACATTTTACTTATTGCACCATTAAATAGTACTTATTAAAATATATATATATGGTTCTAAATAGTGTAAATGATAGTGTTAAAACTATGCTAGTCCAAGTGAGTATAATCCTGTAAGAGGGTATATTAACAAAATAAAAATGCCCCAAAGAGAATGTTAAAATTCATAGCATATGTCTTTAAGACATTAAATGGATTATTGAATGCTTGTTACAGCTACACTATAAATAGTGCTTTGTGATATTGTTTAAAAGTTTCTGAAGAAGTTAAGACACTAGTCTTGACGAAAAGTGTATTGCTATTTTAACGCACTTTAAATTAAAATTTAGTTTTTTACGAGTGGAGAGACTGGGATCCGCGTATTTTTCGTTTTGGACTCTACATAATAGTTATTCATAATAAAAGTAAATTGGAGTTCAGTAAGTTCAATATTGTGGTTGGAGGGGATTAGCCTAGTGGTGATACTATCTGTGTCAGATATGGAACAATATCCACACGGTCCATCATGTCTGAAGGCATGATATACCATGAATCCTAGAAAGGCTCACCCAGACTCTGCTACACTTTGCTGTGAAGGAAAGGTTAGTTTGCTTTTTATTTGTTGTATTTTGTATTACTTTACTGCCTTTTTATATTTTGAATATTGTGATTTGTTTTCTTTACCTTATGTTTTACTTGTATTCTACTTTTAACTGCATTTAACTTATCTAGTGCACATTGCAGAATTTAGGATAAACCATTCTTTTTTCATCTTACCTTTAAGCATCCTTGTGACTAGCACTTCCTCTAATACCTGCTGGAAAGCACTAGAAAGCCTTAAACTGATACAAGCACTCAACTCTCCTTGTTAATAAGGAGAAATTAATCATAGGCACTAAACAGCCTATAATTGCAAAGTACCTTGCTAAGGCAAGGGAAAACAGCTCCTGTACTTTATAAAAGAAACACCAAACCAGGCATGTCCAAGGGTCAGCTTCCAGTAATTTCTCCTGTTCACCTGGTGAATCTAGGCATACTGGGGCTATGCAGCAATTGCCTCATGTACACAGACAGCCCTCTCCTCCTACCACCCAACACTACAACCTGTGAGAGATGCACTTACATAGCCAAACTGGTAGCAAAGCTCTCTCCACCAAAGACTGTGCTAGACAGTCAGGAGAAGAAGGTTAACACCCGCACTACACCTAAAGCAACACATAGCCCTTCTAATCCCACACCACCAACACCCACACATAGCAACATTAAATCCACTTATGTGGATGCCCTTAACTGTAACCTGCCCAAGCAACAAGGAACTCCGAAGCTGAAATGCAAACAAACACCAATCACAACCAAAGTGTCACATAACTCACAACACCAGTGTGCCACCCAGAACAGCCCCTAAGGCAAGACAACGTACCTAACATTTTAGTCATAGGTGACTCTATAGTCAGGCACACTAATGTCCCACTCACCAGGCTGAACAAGGAGAAAATTACAGTCAGCTGCCTGTCGGGTGCCAGGATCCACCTCATAATGCATGCACTCAAGTCACTCCACAACAAGTACAAATATGACTCTGTCATTGTCCATGTTGGAGTGAATGACTTGAGATGTACTTCCCTGGACTACATGAAAAGAGACATGGAAGAGCTCTCAGATCATGTGGCTCAGGCAGGTATGACCCTAGCCCTGAGTAGCATCCTGACTTCACCCAGAATGATACCACAATATAAGGGCAAAATGATTGACTTTCAACAATTGGCTAAGCTTCTGGTGTCATTCAAAGGGGATCCAGTATCTGTCTGCCTGGGTCAACATGATCGACAGACCACGATGCTTTGCCAGAGATGGTCTGCACCTGTCACCCCTGGGATTCAGGTTACTGGCCAAGGCTCTTACCACCCCTATAATGCCTTTTTTAGGCAAAGTTCAAAGGACAAAACCACCACCGTAGCAGGTACAAGCATGCAAATTCTGAAGATAATGCTACTCAATGCTAGAAGTCTAAATGTCAAAATGCACTCTCTCGAGGCACTCCTAAAAATGGAGCACATCAATATCTGTGCAGTAACTGAGACCAGGGTCAAGGCTCCAGAGAGCACTCCTGTAATAACAGGCTACAACTCTTACCACACTTTTCGGCCACCAAACCAGGACCAAAACACTAAAGATGGAGGAGTGTCCATATTCACCAAGGATATTCACACCACCAGGCTAGTTGCCCAACTCGATGCTTCTGAAATTCTCCAGGTGTAACTAACATTAGGTAAGACTGCAATCCAAATTGCAGCTTGCTACAGATCCCCCACCATGCCCCAAGATTCTCACTACACCTTTCTAAACATACTGGAGAATATTAAGATACAACCAAACACCCTAATACTGGGTAATTTCAACTACCCTGCCATTAACTGGGAAAAATACTCGTGTAACAACACCTTTGCCCAATGGTTTTGGAATTCATAAATTCCAATGCCCTGGATCAACTAATCCATAGTCCCGCCAGGGGCTCCAATATCCCAGACCTGGTCATTACCGACATGGGAAATTGATGCTCCACACCTATGGGCACCCCCTCGATGATCAGGTCTGACCATAAGCTAATCACCCTTAACATCCACATCCCACCCCCAGTAAGGAAACCTCCATAAAAAAAACTTCTCCAAAGCCAACTTCATGCTACTCAAGTCAGAAGTGACAAACTTCATGACATCCATGCAGACGATAACTGAAAGCTCGACTGCTGAATCCTGCACTAAGTCATTGTATGAGCACATCCACTCATGAATGAATTGTGCCATCCCAAATAGAACCAATATGCTCTCCTCCAAAAAAAGGAAGCCAATCTGGTGGTCTCCTGCCATAAACAAACTTTACAACAAAAGGAAGAAACTGTTGCAGAAAAGAGGAAAATCCCAGGATGCAAAAAACTCCCTTACCAGCCTCACTAAGAAGCTGAGATCCCTCATAAAATCCTCCAAAGCTAGTTATGAAAATAAAATTGTCAAAGATTCGAAAGACAACCACAGGGCATTCTATAACTATGTCAAGAATCTAAATGGCAATGCTCAGATCTGCTCTGAGCTACAACAGAATGGCATTAAATATACTGATCCCAAGGATATTGCCAATATTGTGGCAGATTAATTCAGTGCCAACTTCACACCCCTCTCACCCCCTAAACGGCCCATCTCAATACCGGAAGATTGCTAAATTCCTGTAATAATGGCCACACAGGTAAAAAACGCAATCTCCAAAGCTAAGAATACAGCATCCATGGGACCAGATGACATCCCGGGCTGTGTACTACATGAACTACAAAATGAACTGGCACCTCATCTAAGTGTCATGTTTAATCATAGCCTCACCTTAGGCTTCGTGCCCACTGAGTGGCACACAGCTACAGTTTTCCCACTCCACAAGGGGGGATCCACCTTGAATTTCGGGAACTACAGTCCCATCAGTCTGACCAGCCTGATCTGCAAGGCCATGGAATGTATTATCATGAAACTTATAAATAAAGACATTGGCAACCTTCAAACACTGGACCCCACCCAGTTTGGGTTAGTGAAGGGCCGATCTTGTCTCCTGAACCTGATTCACTTCTTTGAATCAGTATCCAGAGCCATGGATAAGGGTAAGGCAGTCCACACTGCCTATCTGGACCTCACCAAGGCCTTTGACACCATCCCCCACTCTGGAATCATAGATAGACTTACTAAGCTGGGCATTAATCCCTACATCACTCGATGGGTTGCCAACTGGCTTACTGACAGAACCCACACTGTAAAAGTAGCCAACTCCAAATCCAGCTCCAGACAAGTGACAAGTGGAGTACCACAGGGTTCAGTCCTGGTACCGCTCTTGTTTGGCATCTACTTCTCTGAAGTACAGGCCAACACTAAGGGACTCTGGCTAACAAAGTTCGCAGATGACTGCAAACTGGGAGCCATTATTGAATCCCCAAATTATGTGGATACTCTACAAAAGGGCCTTACAGAAACAAATGCTTAGTGCCAGAGCCATGGGCTCAAGCTCAATGCCAATAAATGTATAGTTATCTGATTCGGGAAAAAACATGTACCTATGAATTACCACATAGGTGGCAGTACACGAAACACCGAAAGTGTGATAAGAGACTTAGGGACACAGGTGGACAGTGGTCTCACCTTCGATAACCACATCGCCACAACAGTCAGAAAATCCTTCTATGTGGCACACCTCATCATTAAGGGCTTTTCATCCAGAAAAAAGGAGGTCGTTGTCCCACTATACTCATCCCTCATTAGACCCATTATAGAATACAACAACCCATTTGCTATGTACCTCTCAAGACATCTGCAACAACTGGAAAGGCCGCAGAAACTGGTCTCAGTTGCAAATACCTCAATAAAAGAATCACAGACCTAAAGCAGGTGCCGTACGCTGACCACCTTAGAAAACTCCAGCTATACTCTGTCGCATATCGTCTACTCAGAGGTGATCTCTGCTTAACATACAAGGCCATATCAAACCCAGATCTGTTGGACAAGCTACACTTAAAGAAATCTCCCTCAGAGCCACATACTCCAGGGATCTAAACCTTGTCATCACAATAAACAAAACATGCTGGAGGAATAGGTTCCTGACCCAGAGACTCCCCAGACTCTGGAATAGACTGCCCATACATGTCAAGCAGAGCCATGCTAGTCAGAGGTCCAGGGAAATAAATAGTGTGGGAAGAAATAGCCAGGGAATTATTATGGCTAGGCTTGTATAGGCCCTAGGGCCAGTAGCCTAGTACTAACCTATGAACCTATGAATCCCGGTAAGGGAGAGTACTGTTTTTGCACTGAAACCAGGTCTCAGTTGCAAATATACATAAATGTGTTCTAAATGCAGGAGAACCTTATGATCAGAAAGTTTGCTGGTAAGACTTCTGGTATTTAGAAGAGCAACATTAAAGTCGTTTGAATTTAGAATAGCAGTGTAACTATTTATTATGTTGGAATGCCGAGTCAGATTTAGCCTAAAAAGGCACTATGTGAGCTGCAAGGGCTTTGGCCAGTAAGTAGAAGTCATGAATCAAGAGGTGTAGGCTATATTTAATGAACAGGTTGGCCTATCTTCCATATCCCACCAGGCTACCCTTACAGAGTGACATCAACTACTTTACCAATAATTAAAGCAAATTATTTTATATTTATATTTGGGCATCTAAACACAGATAAGACTGCACCCTGAGCCAGTGCTGCTGCATCCAGAACGTACATGTTGAGGTTCAACCTGTCTCTCTGCATGTCATCTGGGTTGAGTCCTTCAAGTAATTCAATCCCACATGGAAAACCACTAAGTCACAATTATATTTGCTAGGAGAGAAGGATAGAGGAGCCCTTATTATGTCATGGACTCTGTCACTGGGGAAACAATAACTGTTACCCTCAGCTTGTCATTTTTTTTATAACAGTGCATGTGTGAGTGTGTCTGACAGGAGAGTCACTGATTATAAGATCTTTTGTACATGTATGCTCTGAACCTGTGGTGGAGGAAGTCACATGGCTCACAAATCCATGACACTTTGCAGCATGAGAGGGTGGTGATGTTGTGGTACATCTAGGGGGATCAAGAATCTTATGCTGATACCTGATCCCCCTAGATGTAGTAAGGTTTGGGAATAACTTTTGTCAACCTCAACATATGTTGATTTTGCAGATGCATGTACATGTGTGGGTGGCTGTATATGGTACTCACTGACATTTGTTTTAAGTAAGAGGCGTTCCTCCATGTTGTTAAGATAACTACACATCTCACACTTGATGTTATGAGAATCAATGATTAAAGTGTTGTCAGTGAGCATTACAGTTCTTAAACTGCTTAAGAGCTCTCACTACAAAGAAGATGGCTACAGATGGGTCTATATCAGCTTATCGAAAGCTGAAAAGAGCGAACGTTCTTTGATTGAACCCTAAATGCCAAACAACCTAAATGTCAAAGACATGGAACAGCGATTTTTTTCCCCAGGGAAAAAAATCACTGGGTCGTTTTTGTGAGTTTGCCATTTCCTCCACTGTGGTGCAATCTTGGAATTGGTATATTTAAGTGGAAGGGTGGGGGGGCAAAGCCCCTCACTTTATGTTGTGTTTTCATTTGTTTTTTTGTTTTTTGTTTTGTTTTTGCTGAACAGTGATTTCTTTCCCTGGGAAAAAATCTCTGTTCCGTGTCTTCAGTGTTTAGGTTGTTCGACGTTTAGGGTTCAATCAAAGAGTGTTCACTCTTTTCAGCTTTCAATAAGCTGATATAAACCCGCTACAGATGGGACAGGAGGTGATTTGATCACTGTATCATCCAGGTGGTTTAATTTCTTTTAAGGGGTCAGTGGTGTAGATTTTTTCTATTAGTTGCTTAGAGTTCAGAAAGAGGCTACAAACAATAGCGTAAATCAGTTACAGTCAATGGAGAATGAAAGGCTACATTCAGAGACTTCATATTTTAACAGCTTATGGTGCCAATAACAAAGTCATATTTCCTGCAAGATGGTAAGAGACTTAAGTTCTTACAGCTTACTGAAGTGGTACACAGGGAATTAAGACAAGAGTTACAATAACACTTACTAGTAATGACTGAATAGGCAATCTGCAATTTGCTCTGCACTAACTCTCACAGCACAGCAGATTGCAGCAAGACTGAGCAGTGAATGAGGAGGCAGATAGCTGCAACATGACAAAGCAATTGACAGTGATGTTTTTTTAATGGCTAGTATCCAAGGAATACACTGACCCCCCCCCCCCCACACACACACACACACACACACACACACACATATACACACATCTACTGCATGATGTGCAGTTCAGTTCAATCCAGCAAAACAGAGCATAGGATCAAGAAAAATACAGCTTTGAACAGATAAGACAAAAGCAATGAGTTTGAACTTTCCTTCTCTCTGGCTTATCCAGTCACCCAACGTTCCAGTCAGTTACTTTCTCCACAAAAGCAACAGATCCTGCCACAGAACTAGATTTCCTTCCAACACAATCAGGTAAAAGGAAAAATAAGTTATCTCAGAATTTAAATAAATAAAACTCCACTTCCCTGGAAGTAATAGGGATCATTCAGTACCAAGATCATGTTCATAGGTACTTAACTGGCTGTTGATCTGTGAGGATTTTAAGAAGCCTAGCCTTACATTCCCATGGTAGTTTTTAGCCCTTATATTTTGTGTATGATTAATCCAGAGGTGGGCAAGGCTATGTTGGTACATGTAATTCAGCCTTTATCTATGAGGAACATGGGTGCTACACCAGGGATGAATTTTGTGCCCCCATACATTCACTCAAATTACATTAAGTAAGAGAAGTACTTTGCTCAAGGTGGAGTGAAAGATGGTTACATAGAAGATGTTTCCTCTGTGAAAAATACCTATCCCTCCAACATGTTTACTTATGTTGCAAAAGAGAAAGATCCATTGAGCAGGTCTCCAAGATACCACTGGGTTTGTGAATTTGTAAAAGGCTTGATAGGATAGGGACTCTTGAGGCTCTATAAGTGAGGCACAGGTCACCCCTTAGTAGCCTGCATGATACAGACAAGAGGGACGAAGCTTTGAAATGATCTGCATATTTTTTTATGATTTAGACCCTTTTTTTTAATGAGAATACACTGTGGTGATTTCCATTATGGCAAGTGCTTGGACTGGATAGGGCATTACATTCAATGTCTGACCTGACGAGAGAATAGTAAAGTAGTATGACTATACAGCTGGACCTGGATACCATACCATAACTTTAGATGTAAGTTATGGAATGAAAAAGTGCTTCCTTACAACAGTGGCTGCATGATGATCAAACAACAAATCGTTGTCAACATAGGTTCCCAGGACGCTAAAGGATCAACTTTCAAGGGTGTGATGTAAATGTGAAGCTTGCCAAAGGATGCAATATGTGTGATAAAACTCAGTCATAGTAGGTGACCTGTTGCACAGCTCAGTGCAGTCCTACAAAATAGAGCATAGGGATGAGCGAAACTCTACAATTTAAACTGAAAAGGCAAAAGTTAAAAACAGCCCATCGGTATGGATTGTCTTGGTCCCTGAGTGAGCCAGTTGATCAAAGCAGCAGCCAGTTACCTACTCTCATAATGCTACTACACTTACCATTGAACTAGATAACTAAATGCTTGTCAGCATTTCTCAAGGCATTAAACGGTAAATGACATATCAAAACAATGTTCAATATAAAGACAGAGTTGTTGCTGAGGTGGAGGATCCTCTTATCCCTGGTCCTCCATCCAACCATGCAACTGGTACAGAAATGGCTGTTATAGTTATTACTCCTTTGCCCAAGGTTAAGTGAGCTATTTACAGCTCCTCCCAATCCCAGATAAATACTAGCTGATTAAATGAGAGAACTCCCTTTTCCTAATATTCATGACGAAGTATATAGTGACCCTCTGGAAGGGTCCTCATATTTTAACCTACAGCTCAAGACTAATACATTGGTACTAAATACAGATATTCCTTCTACCTCACATAATTGTAGACCACGGACAGCCTGTCTCTGTATGAAAATGTACACATTTTGACATAATAAGACTTTGTACACAATAGATTTATCTTTCAAATGTGTTTACTAAGAGAATCATTCTAGGAAGATGTTAAAGAGAAGGTTTCTTTAGAGTATTAATCAACCCCTGGATCACATTATAAGTCACAGAATAGGTTCAGCCTCTGTATATGAGTTTAAGAGATACACTAGAGAAATCCTAATGTTGAAAAACTTCATGTTAGAAACACGTATTAGACATGTTATGAGCTTATGTATCTCTGTGATGTCCATTGTGGAAAACTGGATACTTAGAGGTAACTGATCTTTTAAAATGTAAAGGCTAACTTAATTTAAGCGTAAACAGGCAGTCATGTTTTTGTTTGCTAATTTTGAGTAACTTGGTGACAATACTTTAAAACATGAAAAGGAGGGATGGAGTCATCATTCAACACCACATTCTTAGAAACAGTGTGCATATGTGTGTGTTTTTTGCTTGTCTATGTATGCTTGTGTGAAATATGTGCTTGTTCAAAAGTGGTATCTATTACTGTTGTTAGGATTACACTACAAATTGGAATAAGTTCTGCTTGAAGAGAGAGAAATTTTAGGGAACCAATGGTTTTAACTCTCATCTGTATTTGTACAGTATGGAGTTTATTTGGATATGGCAAATGTTGCATCTCACCTAAAGAGGTAGTACATATTTGTATTGTACCCTTAATGCCAATTGCACTTTGTATAATAGCTGGTAGAAGATGTAGGAATAAAACTGCATATTGCTGGTTCTGTGTCACATCAAACATTTATAGCGGTGGGGCAGTGGTGAAATGTCATAACTCCAAACCATCACATATTAACGTGAGGTAACAGGTGGGATTACAATCTTGTTTCTTACATACTAATTGATAGGTAGTGAATGGATAATGTGAAATAGACTTGTATAGTCTGTAAATGGGGATCGTTACCATAAGCAGAACCAGATCATAGTTAAGTGTGCCCGAGCTCCCCTCCCCCGACAGCACCACCCAGCCATTCCAGTGATTTTTGGTCAGTAAACATGGACTCTGTTCAAAGCTGTCAGTGTACATGCTATTTTCTTCTTTACTTTACAATTAGAGGTTTAAAACTTTTATTTCAAATTTTATAGCACAAAACACTGATAGTCATTTGCTAAACAAACAATACAGTCTCACAATAAACAGACTTAGCATGAACAGTAAGCTTCTCTGCCCTTGAAACTCTCGCTCATTGAAATGGCATTGAAACTCACATTCAAAGAAAATGGACCTGGTCAGAGGCGAATTAAGTTTACCTTTGGGCTGTTTTCAAACCATAGGCCCCTTGCACAATTTTTGGACTATGCATACATGCATGTGTTCTTTGATGCACATTCTGGATTGTGTTAAATTATATACAGCACTGCTTGTTAGAGTGTATTTTAGATTTGTAGGTTTGAACATTTTACCAGTATGCAATGAAACAAAACTTATAAACCAATGACGACAAAGCTACAAATTACAGAACATTTCAACCACAGAAAGCCACTCAAAGTTCTGTAATTACAATCCACCAATATACAAAATATCTGCAGAAGTAAAACTCATCTGAATAATTCCTCTTTAAAGAGATCTATAACTAATGAAGAGGTTGCTACTGGCAAACAATGTTACAATTTAATGTTTCAAGTCCAAATTCAGTGCCTGCTGCCTTTGAAGAATAAACTGCTCCTGTCACACTAAGAAAAAAGTAAGCTGATAACGTTGCAATAGAGAATGGCTGTCAAAAAAGCAACATGTATATAGCTACTAGGTATGTCATCCAAAGGAGGACACACTCAATATCAGCACTCCACATACATAATGTGAGTAGAACCCACAGCCTTCTGCACGTATGCTAACTGCTGTGCCACTAAACCTGATTTTAAAACATGTAGCACAAAACCTCATGATGGCTGCTTGATAAACAAAACAGTTACATATAGAAAACAGACTTAGCATGAGTAGCAGTAAACTTCTCTTCCCTTGAAACTAGGCATTCCTTGAAAATGCACAGAAAGTTAACATTCCTTTAAAATGCGCAGAAATTCAAAATTCCTTGAAAATACATAGAAGCTCAACAGTCTTTGAAAATGCATAGAAGCTTACCAGTCATTGAAAATGCACAGAAGCTTAACAGTCCTTCAAATTCACATGCTGATGACAGTTTGTCAGGCTCTAGGGTCCTGTATTGAAGGCATAGAGTTTGAGCCTGAATGAGTTAACCAACCTGCCACACTTAACTGGGGATTACACACACACACACACACACACACACACACACACACACACACACACACACACACCATTCACATCCATGCTTAATGTAAGTTTTTCTGGTGCCCATCCCAAGCCAGTGGGTCTTAGGTGACTGTCTAGGTTGCTTAGTGCTGGATATGACTCTGACCATAAGTGTGTATACCTTGCACTCACAAAGCAAATGCATAACAGTATACCATGGGCAGCAGTTATTTTATTATCTTGTTGGAGTGGTTAGAAACCAGTAAAACCCAAGTTCTCTGGTTTATGAAAAAATGCTAATATCTCAAAAAGTGCAAAGCCAATGGATTTTTCAGTGCTGCTACTCTTGAGGATAACAGAAGAGCTGTCATTTGTGCAGTTGAAATGCAGTTCATTAAACACAAAGACAGCCAGATTGTGTCTATAGGTGAATAGCATGAAGCAAACCAATAAGGTTCACCACTAGATGACCTTAGAATGCAAATTAAATGAAAAAAATCTATAGCTATAACTGGAGTTAAAATGTCTTGAAATAAATGGGAGAATGAAGCATCTTGAGATGCAATGACAGCAAGATTAGAGAGAGAAACTGAGTGAGAAGTGAGATAGAGGCATACTTAGAAGAAACAAAAAAGATGTCAGTATGAGAGGAAGATGCTGATTGTTACTTATATGCAAATTAGAAGGCAATATGGGGGACTGAACCCTAGATGCCAAGGTCAGTTCCAAACTGTTTCTTCTATATTATGAGGCTCAGTTTGAGATTGGTGAAATTCTAGGGAACCAATGCTATTAACTCTGATCTATATTTGTACAGTATGGAGTTTATTTGGATATGGCAAATGTCTCTTACCTATGGCAGCAGTGCACTTTTGCAGTGTGTCTTTTATGCCAATTGCCCTTTGTACAATAACTGGTAGAACTTGTGGGAATACAACCACAACATGCTGGTTGTGTGTCACATCAAACATACATAGCAGTGGAGCAGCAGTGAAATGGCATAGCTCTTGACCATCACATATTAACTTGAGGTAACAGGTGGGATTATAATCCTGTTTCTTACATATTAATTGATAGGTAGTGGTTGGATAATGTGAAACAGACATATAGCTTGTGATTAGGTTTAGTTACCATAAGTGTGTATACCTTGCACTCACAAGGTAAATATATAACAGTATACAGTAGGCAACAGTTAATTTATCTTGTTGTAGTAGTTAGGAAACAGGAAAACCTGGGTTCTCTTGAGTATGGAAAAATGCAAATATCACAGCTGATTAAAAAATGCAAAACTAATGAATTTTTCAGTGCTTCTACTCCTGAGGAGGACAGGATAGAAGCCTTTTATGCAGTTGAAATGCAGCCTACTAAACCTGGAGACAGCCAGACTGAGGCTGTAGGTGAGCAGCTGAAAGCAAACCAATAAAGTCCACCACTAGATGACCTTAAAATGCAAAATGAAATGAAAAGACCATAGCTATAGCTTCAGTTAAAAATGTATTGAAGTACATAAGAGAATGAGGCGTCCTGAGGTGCAACAACAGCCAGGGAGATAGATGTGGGATAGAAGGATATGTTGAAGAAACAAACAAAAAAGGAATATGCTGATTATTACTCAAATGCAAAGGCAATATGGGAGACTGAACCCTAGATGCCAAGGCCAGCTTCTAATTGTTTCCTCAATACAATGAGTGGGGTGACTTGCTAGTTTTACTAATTTCTTAAAAGGAGTATATGATAAATAGAAAAGTGGAGGGCAATAGCTGAGGTTTTTCATTCCCATTACTCTAAAATATTTTTCGTGTAACTTGAAGGGCATGTATGATACAAATATTTACAGTGACAGACTGTGGAACAAAAAGTGTGTGAAGGAGCTACTACAAATAATAACACAGCTGATGATGGTTGTAGTCAGAGTTCATTTGTTCCAAATGGTTACAGGAATCTGTACCCTATCTTGATAGAGAGTAGAGAAAATATGTTAAGCAGGATACTGCATCACCTATAACTACTTTTCTTGAAGTTGCTGGACAGCAATATTACCAATCTGAGCAATCCACTATAGATAGGGCTCTTGTAAGGACACCTTGTTAAGTGCCATTGGTCAGGGATCATTTTGCTTAAGATGGAAGTTTAGAGTCAAATATGTGGCAGATATTTCAATAGGTAATGGCTCTGATAACACAGTTCCCTCTCTATGTGGGTTTTAATGCCTCAAGAATCATAAGTTCATAATTCAAGTACAGTGTTCAAGCCAAATGGCCATCAAAAGACACTAATTCCTTCAAGTATGGTAGAAACATTTACCTCCATCCCAATAATATAAATTTGTTTTAAAAGTTTCTAGATTTGTAGACTCTCTCATATTTATTAGTATTTTATTCCAAAGTCTTGTTACTTTGACAGATATAAATGAGTGTTTTACCTTAAAACTCCCCAATTTAATCACAGTCATATTATTATGCCTATGTGTTTTTACATACTTGCTAATATCAGTGTTAAACTGAGGGGGAATTTAATAAAGCCTACACATTTTTCGATGTAGGCATTGCACCGTGCTGCTTGCATGGGTGTGAACATTTTTAGAGTCAGTAAGCACTGCTGAGCAGCAAGCTTACGTGCTCTAACACGAAAACTTCCGTGGCATGCAAATCACCTCATAAGCAGGTGAATGTCATTGCCACAACAGTCAGGAAATCCTTCTATGTGGCACACCTCATCACTAGGGGCTTTTCATCCAGAAAAAAGGAGGTCATTGTCCCACTGTACTCATCCCTCATTAGACCCATTATAGAGTATAATGCCCCGTTTGGTATGCACCTCACAAGACATCTGCAACAGCTGGAAAGGCCACAGAAATACCTCACTAAAAGAATCACAGGCCTAAAGCAGATGCCATAAACTCCAGCTATACTTTGTGGCATATCGTCTACTCAGAGGTTATCTCTGCTTAACATACAAGGCCATGTCAAACCCTGAGCTGTTGGACATGCTCCACTTAAAGAAATCCCAATCCCTCAGAGCCACATGCTCCAGGAATCTAAACCTTGTCATCACAATGAACAAAACATGCTGGAGGGATAGGTTCCTGACCCAGAGACTCCCCATACTCTGGAATAGACTGCCCATACATATCAAGCAGACCGCCTCATTGGCCCTCTTCAAAAGGAACCTTGATGATTGGATGGGAGATAGGAAATTCACCCCAGGGATCATGTCAGTCGCCCTGCTAGACAGGTGCCTGGAGAAGTAAATATTGTGGGAAGAAATATCCAGGGAATTGTTATGGCTAGGCTTGCATAGGCCCTAGGGCCGATAGCCTAGTACCAACCTATGAACCTATAGAGTGATCCAGCAAGCAGATAGGCATCTGTTTAGACCCCATGTCAGTGTTTGTAGTGTATGCAGAAACATTCTGTCTACAGGAGTGTAGACAGAAAAAAAGGGGTTGTAAAAATGGAGATATATGGACAGAAATGTCATACCACATACACATATGAGCGAAACTATTATCCTGTATGTTGGAAAAATTAAAGGAAATAAATCAAATTAAATATTTTTTTTAATAATTTGGGCATGTTTGCATGGCTTGCCACAGTGTGCAAACATGCTTTATAGAAAAATAAAAAATAAAATGGAAAAAAAATTAATATTATGTGACAGAAATGTATTATAGGACTGTGCGTGGTATCCCTACAATGGTGCATTGGTGCAGTTGCTAACGTGATAGGGCTATGGAGTGTGTAGTTTCCAGGCTGTGAGCCCGGATACCTATGCAAATGAGGTGGAGTTACTGAAGAGCAGAAAAGAGTAATTGTGTCTGCATATCCCCTTCATGTAGGCTTCTACCCATGTTGTTGTTTACACAAGATGTAGCTGACATTGGGGGGGATGTCTACTGACTTCTACACTCATTTCAGCTTAGTTGCATGTGTTTGTGCAGAGTGCACCTGGCTCAGTGTTTCCCTTCAGGGGGCTGTGTCCACTGACTTCTAAGATTTGTTTACCTTCCGTCTGTGTGTTTGAGTGGTGTGCCGCCATGCTGAGCGTGTCTGATGGAAAAATGTATTTAATTAGTTTTGAGCCTAGTTTAAGCTAAAATAGAGTCATTAAATTATGTTAATTATGTTGTAGGCAGGTGGAATGCATGATAGTTACCCAATCACACACTCTACACCTACAGCAGAGCTCTATAAAGTATGCATACACCCTACATTCAGATGTTTCCCCAATACTCTGGACCATTGGAGTACAGACTTGGGAATTTTAACTGAGAGAATGATAGGGGCTGCTGAAGCTCTGCTACACCTGTATGTGCTAGATGCTGAAGTCTGTGCTGCTGCTGCTGCTGCTGCTGATAATAGGCCTAGACAGAGAAGGAGAAGATTGTTTAATCCCAGGGTAACCTTCCAGGAGCTACATGAGCTGGAGATTTTAGAGCACTACAGGGTGGACAGGGACATTCTACAGGAACTCACTGAACTCTGCTGCCCTCAACTCAGACCCACAGCCAAAAGAGGGGAAAACATCCCAGTTCAAAAGTATGTGTAGCCCTTAGGATACTAGCTACATGTACTTTCCAAAGACCAACTGGGACATGATGGGGGTCTCACAGGCATCAACATCCAGGGTACTCTACCATTTCCTGGATACCATGCTACCACATGCCAATGAGCACATTTCTTTGCCCTTCACCGCTGAGGTGAGGGCCAGCAATATGCAACACTTCTACTGTGTAGCACACTACCCAGAAGAACTGGGTGCCATAGATTGCACTTATGTACACATCAATGCACCATCTGGTGAGGAGGGTTGAATCTACATCAACTGGCAAGGGGTACCACTCCATCAACTGCCATGTCATGTACAATGCCCAGGGGATTATCATGAATGTGTGCACTGGCAGCCCCTGGCAGTTATCATGACTCCCATATCTGGCATGCATCACAGCTGTACCCGATTTTTGCTAGGGAGAACATCCCACACGGCCTTTTACTGGGGGATGCTAGCTATGCCCTGGAACTGTGGATGATGACACCAATCAGAAATACACTCACACCCAAGGAAGAACACCATAATGAGGCACATGCACAAACTAGGAACATCATAGAGCTGAGGTCAAGGATCCGGTGCCTCAATATATCGGTTGGAGCTCTGCAGTACTCTCCGGCCACATGTGCACATATGTTCACAGTAGGTGCTATGCTACACAATATGATCCTGTGGAAACAGCTGCAGCAGGATCAGCAAAGGGAAGGTATACACAGCCCCCCACCAGTGCCTAGGTCACCACAGCCACAGTCACAGGAGGACGCAGAGGAGGAACCCCCGATGATGTCCCTGTAGGCAGACATAGTCATGCCCAGTACTCCCTGGCTTTGGCTAAGAGACAATGCATTGCACATTCTCTGACAACCTATTACCTTAGGGACTGACACCTTACTCCTACTGACATGCATATATTAAAATTGATGCCATGCAACCCACACAACCTGTACCTATCCATGTATTGGCTATGTACTGCTTGTATCAGACAGAGTCATTCCTGAACTACAGTTTTGTAAACTGTTGCATTTGCAAGATAAGTCCCTAACCTACACACTACCTGTAAGGAAATATAGTGGGCTTTTTGGACACATGTAACATCCACATTAGACTACAGTTACCCAGTCCACTAGTATGTGTTCCTTAATATTCCCTAGGCCTCATGGTTGGAATATTCACTATATCAGTCGTATATTTGGACAGCGCAGTGGTGCAGCGATAGCGTTGTCGCCTCACAGGAAGAGGTTCTCCGGTTCGATTCTCGGCTGGGGTGCCTTCTGTGTGGAGTCTGCATGTCCTCCCTGTGTTTGTGTGGGTTTACTCCCCGTGCTCCGGTTTCCTCCCGCATTACAAAGACATGCATCTGGAGCCTTTCTCACCGGGCCTCCGCTGAAAATTGGCTTTGTTCCAAGTCGGACTTTCCTGGTTAACAAAATGATAAATAAATAAATACATAAAAATAAAAAATCAGTCAAGGGAGATGTTAAACAGTAGAGTCACATGATATTTGGACTATTGTGGATCTCAGCAGAATATGTGCTGTTATTCCCCCACATCCAACACAGCAGTTTTCCCACATAACTGCTTTAAAATAGGTCATGGGTATATCAGCAGTCTAGGCAAACTCAGGGAAGTAACATAAAAATCAATCACATATTGTATGTTTCACTTAACACAGGAATAACATATGTATGCTGTTGATTGTGTGATGAATGACTACTCTCTGACTGGCAGCTTGGGTGGTTCAGTGGACTAGGTAAGTTAGTATGCGTGATGCTCTTGATGGTACAAATATGGAAGTATCAACATCTTTTGCATGTGAGGTATTATTATGTTGGTGTTTTCACAGACTGTCAGTCTGTGCATGATGTAACATTATGAAACTCTGAAACATATTAATAATATCAGACAGCTGGAGAATGCCATGGACATTTTGATTGAAGTTCAGTACTGCAGAAACAGGGACAGATGTCAGTGTCTGCAACATACAAAATCCCTGGCTGGAGTGCAGCTGGGTGTAGGCTAGTGTCACTAGGTTCATAGGTTCATAGGTAGGTACTAGGCTATTGGCCCTGGGCCTATATAAGCCTAGCCAAAAAGGTACCCTGGCTTTCGCCACCCAAGAAAATTATTTTCCTCTGCCCTGTCGAGCAGAGCCACAGAAGTGATCCCTGGGGTGAATTTCCTATCTCTCATCCAATCATCAAGATTTTTCTTGAAGAGTGCTAATGAGGAGGTTTGTTTGATATAGATAGGTAGTTTGTTCCACAGTATGGGAAGTCTCTCGGACAGGAATCTATCCCTCCAGCATGTTCTGTTTATTGTGGGGACAAGGTTTAGGTCCCTAGATCATGTAGCACAGAGGGATTGGGATTTCTTTAAGTGGAGCATGTCCAACAGCTCTGGGTTTGACATAGCTTTGTATGTTAGGCATAGATTGCCTCTGAGTAGCCGATATGCGATGGAGTAATGCTGGACTTTTTTGAGACGGTCTGCGTAGAGCATCTGTTTGAGGCCAATAATCCCCTTTGTGAGGTATTTCTGTGGCCTTTCCAGTTGTTGTAGATGTCTTGTGAGGTACATATCAAAAGGGGTGTTGTACTCTAATAATGGGTCTAATGAGTGACGAGTAGAGGGGAACAATGACCTCTTTTTTCCTTGTATGAGAAACCTTTTGTGATGAGGTGTGCCATGTAGAAGGATTTCCTGACTACTGTGGTGATGTGATTATAAAAGGAGAGACTGCTGTCCATCTGTGTCCCAAGGCCTCTTATCACACTTTCAGTATTAAGTAGACTACTGCCTATGTGGTAGTTCATGGGTACAGAGTTTTTACCAAAAGGGATGATAATGCACTTTTTGGCATTGAGCTTGAGGCCATGGCTTTGACACCAGGCATCTGTCTCAGTGAGGCCCTTTTGTAGGATGTCCACATCATTAGGAGTCTCAATTATGGCTTTTAGTTTGCAGTCATCTGTGAACTTCATTAGCCAAAGACCTTCTGTGTTAGCCTGTATGTCTGAGAAGTAGATACCAAACAGGAGAGGACCCATGACTGAACCCTGTGGTACTCCACTTCTCACTGGTCTGAAGTCGGATTTGGAGTCTGCTACTTTCACAGTGTGGGCTCTGTCAGTGAGCCAGTTGGCAGCTCATCTTGTGACATAGAGATTTATACCTAGTTTAATGAGTTTATCTATAATTCCAGAGTGGGGGATGATGTTGAAAGCCTTGGCAAGATCTAGATAGGCTGTGTGAACCACCTTACCCTCATCTATGGCTTTGGTGACTGCTTCAAAGAAGTCTATCAGGTTTAAGTGACATGATCTGCCTTTTACAAACCTGAACTGGGTGGGGTCCAAAGTTTGGAGATTAAGAATGTCATTGTTTATAAGTTCCATGAAGATACATTCCATAGCCTTGCGGACCAGGCTTATCAGGCTAATGGGGCAGTAGTTCCAGGGTCCGTGGTGGCTCCTTCTTTGTGGAGTGGGATAACTGGCACTGTGCGCCATTTAGTGGGCACAAAGCCTGAGGTGAGGCTATGATTGAACATGGTACTTAGGTGGGGTGCCAGTTCTTTCTGTAGTTCATATAGAACGCAGCCTGGGATGTTGTCAGGTCCCATGGATGCTGTGTTCCTGACTTTGGAGAGTGTGGTTTTTAACCTGTGCAGCCGTGATTACAGGAACTTTGCATTCTTCCAGTATAGAGATGGGCCCTTTAGGGGATGAGAGGGGGGTAAAGTTAGTACTGAACCTATCTGCCAGGATGTTGGCAATATCAGTTGGTTCTGTATATTTAGTGCCATTGTGCTGTAACTCAGAGCAGATCTGAGTGTTGCCATTGAGATTCTTGACATAGCTATAGAATGCTTTGTGGTTGTCTTTAGAATCAGTGGCAATTTTGTTTTTGTAACTAACTTTGGAGGATTTTCTGAGGGATCTCAGCTTTTTACTGAGTTTCCTTCTTCTGTTGTAGAGTTTGTTTATGGCAGAGGACCACCAGATTGGCTTCCTTTTTTTTGGACGATAGCCTCTTGGTTCTGTTAGGGATTGCATGATCCATGCACTTGTGTAAGTGCTTATAAAGTGCATTTGTGTAGGATTCAGCAGTCGTACCTCTATTATCCGTCTGCATGGATGTCGTGAAGTTTGCCACTTCTGTCTTAAGAAGCGTGAAGATGGCTTTGGAGAAATTTCTTATGGTGGTTTCCCTAATGGGGGGTGGGGGTGGAATGTGGATGTCTAGGGTGATTAGCTTGTGGTCAGATCTGACCAACGAGGAGTTGACCTCTGGTGTGGAACACAAGTTACCCATGTTGGTAATGTCCAGGTCTAGGATATTGCGGCCCCTGGTGGGGGTGTGGATAATTTGATCCAAGGCATTGGAATTTATGAATTCCAGAAAACGTTGAGCAAAAGAGTTGGTACATGAGTAGTTTTCCCAGTTAATGGTGGGGTAGTTGAAATCGCCCATTATTAGGGTGTTAGGTTGTACCCTAATATTTTCCAGTGTATTAAGAAATGATGAGTGGGAATCCTAGGGCATGGTGGGGGATCTGTAGCAAGCTACAATTTGGATTAAGGTCTTGCCCAGAGTTAGTTGCAGTTGGATAATCTCGGATGCATTATGCTGAGCTACAAGCCTGGAGGTGTAGATATCCTTAATGAATATGGACACGCCTTCGCCTTTAGTGTTTTGGTCCAGGTTAGGTGGCCGAAAGGTGTGGTATGAATTATAGTTCCATACACCTTCTAGAACCACAAGTTTAACACAAAAAACACAAGTCCAAGCACTATTACCAGTATTCCTTTCTTCAACTTCTTGAAAGGGAATGAAATAGGTAACATGACCCTTGGCACATTTCCATGTGGGTATTGTAGTTTATGTGATAGGGTAAGAAATGTGAATACTATCAATGGTGTCTCTTTTAATCCTAAATTTCATTTTAACTGTAGATCTATAGGGGTAGTGTATGCATTAAGTTGTTCATGTTTAGATACTTGGTATATTGGGCAAACAAAAAGAATGGTGAGAATTTGTGTGTTGGAGCATTTAAGAGACATTAGAAATCATAGCGAAGGTAGTCCTGTGGCCCAACATTTTGTTCAAAAACATGGTGGTTCCCCTGATTGTCTTAAATTTTGTGTTTTGGGGAAACCCTTTTCCATGGGAGGGAATGACTATCTTTATAAGTTACTTGAATTAGAGACAAAGATGATTTTAAAATTTGGAACTCTAAAGCCTTTTGGACTCAATCTAGAACTGGCTATTTAGATTTGATTAAAATAAGAAATAAAAGAAAATAATAAAAAATAATAGTAAAATAATTTATTTTTGTTCATATATTAGTTTTGTTATAAATAAAAAAGCTTTTTGTAATATGATATATAATTTAAAAACTTATATATTAATTTATTATATAATGTATGTAGAAAAATAGATATTGCTATGAGTATTATTGCTATTAATATTTTCAGTAAAATGTGATGAATTTGATGTAATGTTGATTTAATTGTTAAAATTGAATTATTGTATAATTGGATAAGCTGTTTGTGCTAATTGTTTCTGAATGTGTATGCATATGTATAAAAAGATGTGTGAAGCATACACGTTTTGTGATCCTTGAAGGTGAAAGGCCGAGGTACCAGATCGAGTGCAAATAAAGAAAAGAAAGGAATACTGGTAATAGTGCTTGGACTTGTGTTTTTTGTGGTATGAATTATAGTCTGGAAATGCAGGGGTGCTCTCTGGAGCCTTGAACCAGGTCTCTGTCACTGCACAGATGTTGATATTCTCAGTTTTAAGTAGTGCCTCGAATGAGTACATTTTGAGGTTTAGACTTCTAGCATTGAGTAGCAATACCCTCAGATTTTGCTTGCTTGTACCTGTTATGGTGGTGAGTTTGTCATTTGACTGTACTGAGAGTCCCACTGGTCATGCCCATACACAGTTAAAGTGAGCACAATCCTGTTGCCCCTAGATCAGAATGACCTGTTATGTATACATATGTCTACACATACATATATATACAGTATGTATACATATCCATCTGTCACTATCTCTCTCTCTCTCACATACATAGTATATCTATCTCTATGTGTTTTCAAATAGATGTATACCTATATATATCTCCCCATGGCTCCTATGGTCATTCATATATGGATACTATAGGCAAAGAGGTCTATAGTTCTGGTGGTCAGTGCATGCTTCACCTCTCTGCAAGGGTATAACAGTTGCCATTGTCCAGTCAGCTGGGATACAGCCAGTGGTTTCAGTATGATTGCAAGGTTTTCCCAATGGTGTTAGTAATCCTTGACAGATCCTATGTAGGATGCAGCCTGGGATGTTAGCATGTCCAATAGATGCTGTGTATCGTCCATAGAGAGGTCATTTATGACCTGCTCTGTAGATATGGAAGTTATGGGACAGGTTGTAAGAATGTCATGTGTCACATGTGGTGGATACAAGGGAGTGAAATTGATGCAGAACATGTGGGACTACAGGTTAGCTATGGGTATAGACCCATTCTGTGTGACATCATTATGTATGAGTTCACTGACAATATGGGCCTGTTCTTTGAGGTTACACATGTAACTACACTGTGCATTGAGGTTCTGCTTTGTGTGGGTGGCTAATTTTGTCACTTGCTGTCTACACAACATCACAACAACACTATGTGGTTGTTTTAGCTGAGGAGGTTGTGCCTCCATTTTAGCGGGGGCACACTCACCCCAACTGTCACACAGCAATGTCCACCTCTTATTGTACAGCCTGATAATGGCAGTTTTCCACCATGCAGGTTTGCTATGCTATGAGGAGCCTGTGTTCCTCCTTTCAGATACAGCTGAGTTCATGCTTTGTAATGCTGCTGGCATAATGCATGGGTATAGAGAACTGCATATTTGTCTGTCCCATCAAGGAGGTGCATTCAAGCTATTTAAACATTCCCACAGGAGGTAATACATGGGTTTGTTGATATATATGTCTGTATTGTCTGCAGGGGGTGGTTAGTGCTGGCGGTTTTATTGACACTGTTCTGTGGTCAGATCCAACCAGGGAGGACCTTACATTGGGAGGCTTCAATGGTCACCCATACTGGTAAACACATGATGCAATACGTCGGTTCCACTTGGGGGTATGTCACAGTACTGCTTCAGGGCATTGTAGTTAAGGATATAGACTAACTTTTGGGCAAGTGAGCTGCAGCATGGCTAAGCAACACAGTTGGTAGTCATTTAATGCCACCCACACCATGGTGTAATGATATATCTTGATAGACACATGTACATACAAATATGTACAATGGGTGTCTGCATTCATGGATCTGGTCCTGTAGCTGGGTATTGCCTGATTATGCAACCTTCCTGTAATGAATGGAACCTGCAGTGTCTCCAAGAAATCACAGTGTTTCACAAAATCTGGATGTATATCTATCCTTATGAGTATGTATACATCACCTGCAATACCTTGAACACTGTCATTTGAGGTGTGAAGATGTGGATGGACATGTAGTCTGGTATGGCTGTGGTATGTCCAAAGCCTTGAACCAGATATCCTTCACCGCACACGTCTGCATAATCCAGGCTGGGGACACATTCCACAGAGAAGGGATCAGTGTTGCCATACCCACCATGTACCAGCATAACCATGATGTTGTATAAAGATGGTGTTCTTGTTGCCAACTTTTCCCTGAACAGTGCATCTAAGATGCATTGTGTGAGTGTCAGTAGCCTTGTCCAGTACGACAAACCTCAGGGTGAGAGATGAACACCATCACTGATGAAGCATTGATGTCTGTTGAGCAAGGCATCCCAGGCAGACATGTAGTTGATCCCCTGGCAATGAGACCACACACTAAGGCAATTACTGGCTTCCATCAATTTTTGTGTGTATGGAAATATCATCCTAGGTGAGGGTTAACAGCAGCCAAAAGCTATGCATATATCCATGACAGACACAGACTGGATAAACACATTTATGTGTCTGCATTACAGGCCAGTGATGTATGTCCTAGTTGTATACACCCGCAGGAACTATGATTTCAACATTATGTTAACTGATAGCCCTTGATTTGCGGCAATGTGTGGTAAGGCCTATTGTGTCAACCCACAGACAGCTATCTGTGATCTTTTCCATATGTAGCCACTTGACACAGACATCAGTGTGTCTCACAGTGTAGTCACCTCTGAGTAACGGGTGTGATTTTGTGTTTTGTCTCGGGTGTCTGACTGATAGAGTGGTGCATGCAGTATTATGTGTACTGTGCACTCCTGAGGCAAGATTTTCTCAGGTGTCCATTTGGCAATGTGTGTGGTAAGGAGCTGCACACATGTAGGTGTGTGTGATGTGGGTGTAGGTGGTGCAGGATATGAGCTGTGCATGTGGGCATTATGCTCATTGCCATATGTAATGACTGCTGACAGAGACACCATGGCAGCAAAGTTTGAAATGCAGTCACATCTATCACACATTGTGTGTGTCATAGGTTTAGAGGGGTGGGGACACTCACAACATCTCAGCAGCAGATCCTGCAAAGGTAGGGTCATGCTGCCACACTCTTGAGGTTGATAGCCTGATATACAGTGCTTGTAGGCACACCTTGCAGTGAGGATGTGATGCCCATGCATGCATAGAGGACTTGTTCAACTTTGTTGACGTTACATTGGCCTCACAAGTATACAATGCCTGTCAAGCAGCTACACAGCACACTGGTTGTTGTGTGACATGATGTGGGAATACAGACATGTGTTTCAGGTACATAACCATACAGTATGACATGCCTAGGACATGTGGCAGGTGGGCATACATTGGACAAAGGTGGCCAGTCCACTGCAGTAGGCCTCACAGCCATCTCAGGGAGATATCCAGAAGTAACATGTGGAATGACAGGATGCCTAACTAGCTGTGAAATTGTCACCTATGATGGCTCACCACCAGTGTGCTGATTGTTACAGCAAGACTTGACATCTACTTCAACACATTGTACATTATACTGTGGAACTACAGCAGTGCTACTAATCCCCCTCTTGTCAGTTCCCTACTGACATACCACCAACCCTGGAACAGACAGCATAACACATGCAAAGGCCAACTGATTGTCTAGGTTGCTAATCAAGGCAGCTACTGGAAAATGATATGTGAAGCCTACAGAGCCTTTCATGATGTGGGACAGCTTTGTGAATGAACAAACAGGCTGTGTCCTACTTGTCATTATGGGTTGCATAGTAACGTTTTGCATGTAATGACAGAAAATGTATCAGAGCATGGTATCCTATGTGATAGTGGTGTCGGTGACACCAGCAGTAGTAGTTGCCAGCTACCATTAAGTCCATAGACTCCCATGGTTAACACAGTATTCACAAGGTAATTGTGTCCTTCCAGTACACATTGCTTGGGTCGTGTCCAACTGCAGAATACCTGTGTAAAACCCCCACCTTACCTTCACAAGGTATACATATTACATTGCTCTAATGTGTTTGTCTGTGCTCTGTACAGACACCTTGGATGACTCTCTTCTTGGAACATGCTGGAACCAACTCCAGTACTTAGTTGTACAAAGGACTAGCATGTAGTGCTAAGCAATGTCCCCAGATCTCTGAGTCATGTGACATGAAATGCCATGAAAGGAGTTAGTATGGATATGAGCAGTAACACTGTCGTACACCCACTCACACTGGAACACAAACTGTTCCTTATGCTCAAGGCCAAATCATGCCTACCGACCCTAACTGGTAGACCCCATTTAGTGTTATACTATGCAATGGATGATGGGAATATTACTCACTCTACCTACAATGGCCTGACAAGGTGTTTGACAATATTAGGCCATAAGACCTTGCTGAAAACTGTGTTCCCCAGACATCATTAATGGTGTACCCCTTCTATCCATTCCCTCCCTGTAGTCATAGCCACTGTCAGTGCCCTCTGACTGACTACATTAGCAGGTGATTGCATATCAGGAGCTGTCACTAAATCCCACACAAAACCATCAGTTATCCAGAATGGCCTGAGACACACATTCAGCTGTTGTTTGAGCCACTGACAAATACCAAATGCCAATGACTGCACAATACTATCTTTTGGAAAGTCATCCATCCTTGGGAAATGTAGTAGTATCTGCAAAATACACAGTTGAGCCTTTACTCATGGACTTATGGACACAGAGAGTAATGTAGCCTTTGGCTGTCACTGGTCGGTAAGATGTGGGGATGCATAAACAGACATATCTTACAACTGTAGCAGCCACAGAGCTTCCATGGTACAGCAATACACATTGCAAATAACATGTCCTATGGAGTCTGTGTCAAGGCCATACATGTGCAGTCTGTCTCATAAATGCTTTGGAGGGGATGTGCATGGCTGCCATACAGGGTGGTCTCAGATCTCACTATGTACCTCATGCATATCCATGTCAGGACTAACACATGTCTTACCTGTCCTACACACCTACATCACTGTGTTATAAATAGTACATGCTGGAGAGACAGGTATGTAACACAGACATTACACCCTATATGAACAGGCCCCTCCATGCATGTGAAACACACATCTGCTGTGGCACACATCATGTTCGGGTCACAGAACAAGATAATCATAGCTCTTGTCAGACAAATATCCATACTGGGCACAGGAAATTTGTAGATGGGTCATTTCCAGCATCACATCTTGTAGATGCATTATCTCCCAAAACCCTGGTGACGGTTATCAACGGTATCAGACCTTTTCACAGATTAGGGATGCATGAGTATGCTGAATAACGCTATTGTCCTTGTTAGCCTGTTATATACGTATGGATCTATGGAGCCATGCACCTATAATGCTGTACCTTGCTAAAGACATATTTTCTTCTGTGCTGACATTCTATCCTGTGCTGTGACATCTATGGCTTTATTGCTGCTGTGTATCCATAGGTGTCCCCAACAGAATCCTGAAACAGAAACAGGTCCATGACACACCTTTCATTGTGTAAGTATATAGCCATTACAACATCAGACAACATAAGGTACATAAAAATTATGTGGCTTACTCATTACAAATGTCAGCATATAGTATTTGTCAGGAAGCACTACAAGTGGCATGGCAAAACAGCAATGCATTACACAAGTACATGTTAATTTGTATAGTCACCCTGTGCATCAGACACATAGCTTTGTTTCCCCTGCATAGATGATGAAGATGACAGGGATGGGGCACAGGTATCATCACTTGCACAGGTTGTTGCATGAGGTGCAGTAGGCCTAGGCTGACCCAAAAGGTTGACAGCATGTGTGTGAGTCAGGAAAGGAAGCGGGCAAAATGGACCACGGAAATGTGCCATGTGTGTCTGTAGGGAACCTGCATTTGACAGTGGTGTGTGAGTGTGAGCATGTACACAGTCAAGTTCAGAGCTAGCCCTACATGTGTGTATGTTGGACAGCTTTGAGCCTGGCATGGTAGAGCTGACAGTTCACCATCTCTGGCCCCAAATACGGGAACTGGTTCTGCCAGGAGTTGCTCTGGCACCTCCATGCCCAAGATCAGAAATGGTGCTAGTACCTGACGGTGACTGCTGTTTGCTGAGACTGTGTCCTCCATGGGAATGTCCAGGTCCATGAGCCCATGGTCCACATCTTGGTGTGGATAGCACAGTCCCACTGTAGCGCTGGATGTACTGCCACCACAGGAGCATGATTGTTCAAGCCAAAATACACTCTCAGCAGATGGGGTTGTTGACCCACGTCCATGAGACCAACGCTCAACTCCAACCACACATTCCAGCACAGACACTGTGCTTTCAAAGACAGACACTGTCTCAGCCCACCTTTTTTCCACTGCATCAGTGAACTGATCCAGGGTGCCACCAATGAGATGGATGCAGTCACAGATGTCAGAATGTGCTGCATTCTGAACCTTGAGCATACATCTGGAGTTCCTTTCAGAACATGCCTGCACCTCAATGTTGGCCCTAAATATAGACCGAGTGAACCATGATGTGACACCTGCAACAGGTGGTGGAAGGACACCAGGCCTCCTATAAGCACCCCTATCAATCTGCCTGTGTGGAGCCTCGCAGCTCTCTGGCTAAGTCCAGTGTCTATACTCACTGGAGCCATAGTTGCCATGCTTTCCTGTTCAATGTCCCCACCCTATGACTGTCCAGTATCTGTGGCCTCTGGTGACTGCATATGTGTAGGCATACTGCCTGTGTGTGGTGACAATGACGGCATAAGAATTAGGTCAACCTCTGTGAGAAATTCAGCCCCTGAAGCCCCCACCTGTGCCTCACTGTGGCCACCATCATAATCAGAGTCTGAAGAGACACTGACATTAGGTTGTGTAGGGGACAGAGACCCCCCCCCGGTCAGCTGTGATAAGAAAGGAAAAAGCAGTACATTAATACCTAAACTATTATTCTCTGCAATACTGTATTGCAATATATGCGCAGCTGTCTACACTGTTGGCACTATTACAGACCTGTTGAAACCCCAACTTCATATAGTAGTACAAGAGGACATTACTTTTACCACAAACATGTGTAGTTACTTGTAAATAAAAGCTCTTTACACAGCAATCTCATCAGCAACAATGAGGCGCACTGCTGACATTTGTGAAGACTCTGCACAGTTGACACATATGGCAATCTGCAATGTCCTGACAATACTGTCACATCTATCATTGTGGTCATGCCTTCAAGCCATATGTATGACTCTAACAGCTATACAGTCAGAAAATATTTGTGCAGTTGGCAATCATGCTGACAGCACACCAATCCAGGCAGCAGGCCTGGGATGACACTTTAGGGATTACATTGCTGTAAACCTATATCTATAAAAAACTGTGTTGTGCTTACCAGGAGCAGGACTGTAGCCTTGTCCGATACCTGATGGACCTTTGAAAAGTTATGGGAGAGGTAATGTCACTATTGCTGCATGTTGCACCATAACAAGGTAATACATCCATATATCTCACATTTACAGTAGCTACTGCATTAATTGTTATATCGGTCAATATCTGAGCATGACAGTAAAACTGCAGTTAATCCCCCCCATCAAAGAACACAGACCTAAGTGTATGTACACCCTGACACACTGAATGCTACAGTATTGCAATGGTGATCAAACTAAGCTTACCTGAATGCTCATTTGCCATGGAAACTGTGGCACCCACATCCATGATGTACGATGTGATGGATGCCTGGGTTTGCCAGGAATTCCTCAGTTGCTGAGCGTGGTGTAACACTGCACTTCTTCCACTGGTGACAGCACAGCCCTGGGTCTCTTCTTCTCTTCTACATGAAGTATTGATCATGTCCATTGTGTGGTGTTGAACCTGCTCATATGTCCTGCTCTGATGACCTGCAGCATTCACATCACTGACAAGGTCAGCCCACAGTGCTGACAATTTCCCTGTTTTGGCTCCCCTGGACAGTAGGAGTTCATGGTATTGCCAGAGACCTTCAAGTATAATATCATTCTCTGATTCTGTGAAGAGTGCTAGGCATCTAACATACATGTATCCTGAAAGACAACAGAATGGGAACACATGTTAGGATCATGTTAGGATCACATACTTGTAAGTACATTATATAGACATACAGCAAGAACAGGATGACTGACAATATCCACTGCTTGATCACACATGTCATATTACACAGTGTCAAAACATACTAAGTGTGTGGATACAACTATGATACTAGCAATAGTCAGCAATTCCCATGTGTGCCATGACAGATAGTGCTGTATGATCATATGCCCAACACTGGATTCTATTGTTGTATGTCCCCTAGGGGCAACCACCCTGATAATATGTCAAAACAATAGTGCCAAACAAATAGCAGTGTGCTATTACAACTACTATAAAAGGACAGTCCCTCGAGACCAGTGGCCACATTGACAAAATATATTCCTCCCTTGATGTAGTGAATGTTCTTTGTAGGTGTAACAAATCTGGAGATCAAAGACATATTATTATCACAGTTCTAAGAAAGTCTTAATGCTGTAATCGCTATTTCCTGTAAGTATATTCACACATCTGCATCCTGTTATAAATAAAAAGGTTACATACCTGCTGGAGTGCAAAACTCATCTTTTGATATGGGGTGATACTTACGTTTTAGCAAATGCATGTTCTGAGTGCGGATACAGAATGGCTCCCCATAGCCAAAAAGTGTGCCTTTTAACATGCTTCTCATTAGCAGGTGAATGCCTCTTAACCAGTCTGTGGTTCTGAAATGCTAACTGCAGCTAGCATAGCTGATTTGCACTATCATCAGCCAGTGGCATGCAACCACTGTATAAGATATAAGGCCTTCATGTGAATTAGAAGCCCTTTCTGATATGTTGTGCTGGACATTACTGGGGTGAAGAGACTATGTCATTGCAGAGGGTAGGTTTATAGTAGATAATTTTACATAGAGATGTGTGTACTACAGGCTGCAGATGCTGCTGCAGGTAATAGGCCTAGGCAGAGAGTGTGAACACTTTGGAGGACAACAAGCTGTAGGAGTAACTGTGGGAGCTGTGTCAGCCTTGTAGTCAAGGCAGGGCCAAAGTGAGGGTACCCATTCCACTCCAATTAAGCATGTGTTTAAGGTAAGTATGTTAGGCAACAGTATCATTAATGGAGTACTAGGCAACATGTTTGCTGTATTCTTGAGCAACATAGCGGATAAATATAACATTATGTCCACCACTTGGGCAATTGTCAGGCCACGTGTCACAGTCTAGCACTTATTTGGAATGTGTATGCTGGCAATCCTTGTTACAAGCAGGGGCTTCATATGTGTATGTTAACTGTGCAGCTGTGCTAATCTGCACTGTGAATTTGAAAGGATTGTGTACTGCACTCTGATATTAGTGAGCCTCTTTTGCATTACCTAAGTTAAAGTCCTCTGTGAATGCATATTAATGCATGATGTGACACTTCATGCACTTATAGTTTTGCTATAGGGATATACTAAGTGTGTTCCTATCTGCAAGCCTGTGACTTCCATCAGTAAAAAGCAGACATTTCATTTGAAATCCATTGTGTAGCTAAAGAGTGCATAACTCAATTATTAATTGCTGGCTTCACAATAGTGTAATTTAAATGTGACAAACCACTGGATTTGAACCCAGGACTGCATGTGGTGAAATGTACTGTTTGTAAAGCATTTAACAAACTGATCTACTGAGTCACTATTACAGCAGGTGTATTTGCAAGATATAAGTGCACACATACATGATGTGACATACTTTTTTACATCCATCATTATGTGCATGCTTTATATGGATGTATTTCTGCATCAGGGTCCCAGATGAACATGTATTTTGCTATTATTGCCTTAGCAGATGTATTTCTAAATGTTGTTGATAAAAGGGCACATTTACCTGCTATTAGAGACCTCACTTATAGCCATTATTCTGTGTTTGGCTTTCTGGTGGTGTACTCTTGCACCAGGTTCCAAGGAGCACTCCTAATGTTTCCATTTATCTTTAAGCAAGTTTGTGCAATGCGACACAATGCGCAGCTCTGCTTAAAAATACTTAATGAGTGTAACTTGCAATTACTATGTTTTGCTTAAACCACCTGTATGGCAGATTAATGCAGTGGTCTACAGGTATGATGGTCTTGAGTTTGAAATAGTGGACAGCTGTTTATTTTGTATGTGTTTATCATTTAAAACACATCTAGCAATATAGCTCCATTTAGCTGAGCTTAACGAAGCTGCATGATGTGCCACATTGTGCAGCGTTATGCTAAACATATATAAAGAAAAGAAAAATGGGGAGATATGAAACTGGTGAAATGGGGTGCAAGCAGGGGGAAAACATAGTGAAAGGGAGAAAGGTATGTGCAAGAAGAGTGTAGGAAAGAACTATAGCTATCCATTTCTGACAGAATTTGTAGATGACTTTAGACTCTCACCTCCGAGAGAGGGGTGAGGAGAGTATAACTATGTTGTTAAGCCAATTGGACCAAATTATATGAGTACAGTGGACACGTGAGCAAAATGGAGAGCTATTTATGGCATGATTGGCCCATTTTTTTTTCTGGTAAGAGTGGAATGTTGGGGAGAGGAAATAGATATGTGTGGGGGAGGTAAGTTGGGTAGGTGAGGAAGCTTTTGCAGACAGACAATACAGCAAGACAGGGGTGGTGTGTGACATAAGAGGGGGGTAAACACCTTGGATGGGGAGGGTGTTGTGGAATCTCAGTCCAATTTGTCTCCACAAGGTAGCAGTGTGACTGACACCCCTACCCATGGGACTGTCAACACTGCTCCATCACTGCCCCGAGGGTGGCAGTGGTGGAGGCTGGGCTCCAGGGTGAGCCTGCTCCACCAGGGTGGCCAGTATGCTCTCCATCCAATGCAGGTGTCATCCAAACCTATGGTAGAGGATCCTGTGCACCAAGCCTGGCAGTTTGTCACAGGTGACAACTCCCATGCTACCACCACTCCCAGAGGCAGGCCTGTCCCCATCCCATGGGGCAGTACTACCTGATGCCACAGGCAGTGCAGGGGCAGCAGAGGAGGCACCACCAGGCTGGGTTCCAGATGTGCTGTGACCCGGTGCCACAGCCTGAGGAGGCAAAGTAGGTGGATCACAAAGAAACGGCCGACCTTGATGCCCTGTAGTAAAGTAGTCATAACAATAAGTTAAGGTTAATAATAACCAAACTAATGTTAGTATTAACAGAATGGAACAGAATAATTATTAATCCAAATACATTTTAAGGTATATTATGTGTAACACAACATTAAGTAACATAACACTAAATATTTTAACAGCAAGCCAGTATGAATTAAACCATAAGGCCAACAAAACAGTTAGTTTAACAAACTATGTTAATATTAAATCATAATAATAAATAACAATAATAAATTAAGGAAGGTAAGGGGTGGGGAGAAAGAGAAGAACATGCCTTTAGTTACTCACAGGTAATATTACTACACAGAGTACTACTACATATTTCTACAGGTGTGCTTTGTCAGTTGTGAGTACAGTGACTACAATTCTTCTATAGCTGATGTAGCATGTACATACCTCTCAAGCTGTTAGCATGGGATACTATGAGCCAAGCAGTAACAAATGCAGGTACACAACTACACAGAACAGTTTCACATAATGTGGACTTACATAACTGCCAAGGTGTTCTGTAAACAGATTTGAAATTATATTGTATTCCAGGTAACCATTTATGTAGTAATCATGGAACAGACAGATCAACCAGTTGTAATTACATTGCAAAAAATCATGACAGTTGTGAAGTATGTTTGTGTACATTAGGTAAAGTAGACAGCCATCATGCTTTAGTTGGCAGGCATAGGAGCAGAACCCAAAAGCTGTAATTGCAGGGGACATCTGCAAATAATGTAACAATTGAATGCCACAACTTAGAACAAACATGCAATTAATTTGCAGTGCTAATGCAAATATTAAGACAGATTTATTTAGGAAAATACAATGCTGCTTAACACTTTATTGGTACTGGTGTTTATTATCTGTGACGTCTACACACAATATCTGCCCATAAAGTGGGCTACCTTACCCATATACATTTTGTTACTGGAGTGGGAGGAAAAGAGAGCATTATGTGACTGAAATTGGCCTGGAGATAGCCTTGAATTGTACTATGACTTGAGCAATACATTATTTAGGCCATTACTTTTGCATTCTAGAAAGCCGCAGTGGTGCAGCGGTAGCATTGTTGCCTCACAGCAAGAGGTTCTCCCGTTCGATTCTCGGCTGGAGCACCTTCTGTGTGGAGTCTGCATGTCCTCCCCGCGGTCGAGTGGCTTTCGAAAGACATGTGTAGGGCGTGCCTTCTTTGAAGGTTGGGTGTCGGCCTGGCACCTCAGCACTGTAAAAATCTACTGCCAATCATTAGCGGACCGGAGTTCCACTGTGGCAAGCCCTAACCAGGAAAAGCCGAAAGAAGAACAATAACAACTTTTGCATTCTACAGCTATTACAGTTTTACACTTAACTGCAGTGACATTAGAACAGCCATGCAATGAATGTAGACCTAATGCAAATATTAAGACATATTTACTTAGAAATCAGGCCATTACTTTTGCATTCTACAGCTATTACAGTTTTACACTTAACTGCAGTGACATTAGAACAGCCATGCAATGAATGTAGACCTAATGCAAATATTAAGACATATTTACTTAGAAATCAGGCCATTACTTTTGCATTCTACAGCTATTACAGTTTTACACTTAACTGCAGTGACATTAGAATAGGCATGCAATGAATACAGCCCTAATGCAAATATTAAGACATATTTGCTTAGGAAAACACAATGCTGCTTAACAATTACATACTGAGCCCTGTTGATCACCCTGAAGCAGCCTAGGTTCATAACTGCATATTAGAAGCCCAACAAAAACCCTGGACCCCTGCACACCCCATCTCTGTGCCCGAAAGCATGCACCCTCTCCAACACCGCCTAGCATACTGTCAGTTAGAGAGACTCCAATGAATGCTTCAGAATTCCCACCTATTGCCTTAATATAGGCTGTTTTCCTGCCCTTACACATCATTCAGCAACATTCAAAAAAGTACTGTGATGCTTAGCATCACGCAAACCAACTAAGTGGACCTGAGCATCATGAAAACTTGCACAGCTGGGGTTTTAGCAAAGCTTAGCAATGCTGAAACAGTAGCAGCCATTAATCGTGTTTAAACAATATTTAGCACCATTCAGCTCTTCCAAATGTAAAAGTTGTCATTCTGTTTTTTAAGGAATCATTATCACTCTGCATTTCAGACCAGACTAATTCTAAGGAAATGTGTTTTTCCAGACATGAAGCTAACCGAGTTTCTTGCTGAGGAATTTTACTCTTAAGCTTGGTCATTTATACAGAATATTTTAATGAGTAAACTGCCAATGGTAAATCATCACTTTTTTGAGATTAATGTGAGTGCCCAAGGTGCTGCTTCACCCTGTCCACCTTCTTGTCTACACTTTTCTACCTACTACAAATTATTCAGGAGGAAATTTCTGAACCAGAGATATTATTATGAGGGGGATTTTTATCAATACTTAAAGTTGCTTTTTCCACAGCTGTCCCTTCTCTTCTTGTCTTATAGTACCCATGGCTAAATTCTTCTGTTCTCTGTGGGTTTTTTTTGTCTTCTTATTGTTCCCATGGAAAGGGGTATGTCTTCTCTCCCTGAATGTCCATCTGATTTAATAGCTGCTGCCATAAAAGATGAAGAGGTTTTGCAAATCTGAAGAATTTTCTTTGAAAAGTATTCTGTGCACCAACTTGTTATTTTTGTCAGAAAAGAGCAGCAATAAACCTCTCCAAATCTGATTCTGGTCATGAAGAAGCTGATGTATTTTTTAACAGGCTTCTATTTCAGATGTACACTCTTTTAGTGTCTTTTTGTGATTGTCAAAAAGATAAACATGTTTAATCCCCTTCCACAGTTGAATTTACAGATCCAATCTGTTTGCAAAACTGAAACTGATGAAAACCTGTCTTTTTTTTTTTTCCTTTTTAACATGTTTGATGTTAACGTTCAGGCAGTAGGAGGAGTAGCAACACCTAGTAACTGCTGTTAGTCCAGAGACACATCATCATGTTATCTAATTACTCCTCCATATGTGACTGACCCCCCCCCTCCATGGCCAAGAAAGAATTGTACGGCTCCTCTGAATTCAGAGACTTGATTATTGCATGAATCCTGTTGTCAAATGCCCTGCATTCCTGTTGTCAAATGCCCTGCTATATGCACTCCTTGGGAGGAGGAAGAACTGGAAAACTGAAATGTTAGAGCATGCTCTCATGTTTATTTTTATAAAAATGATACCATTACCACACTTTGCTACTGTACAGGTACTGCCTATTCCATACACGCAACCTCCAAAAGACCCATCAGTCATGATATCCCAGAACCTTCACCATTTTCTGTCAAATTTCATCCACTCCTGAAGCTTTTTCTACAGTGGAACTTTATAAATACCATAATGGCCTCATCTACACAAATGGATCTAACATATACACTGCTTCTGTCAAGGCATCTTCAGTGGATGGCAAGCCCACTAGGCTCAGAAGTTTCTCAAAGTTTCCTGAATGTTGCTTCTACCTTCCTGTACTAAGTGATTGACAGAATTTCTTCATCCTTGCTGAAAACAGACTGGCAATGTTCTGCCTCTCCTTCTTAGTTGTAAAATAGATGCCCAGAACATTTCTGAAGCCTCATAATATGGAAACATGTACTTTGTTCTTAAATCTTTGGTTTCCAATTACTTTATTATACCTTCTCATAATCATTTCCATTTGCTTTTTTTTTTTTTTTCAAAAACATTTTTATTTTGTGCTCATTATAAACATAAGCAAATGGCATTTCCATTTTCTCTTTATTGTCTTTGTTCCATTACACCAACATTTTGACATTCCTGCTAATATTTTCTTCCAGATTTTATTCCATCTCTGCTATTATTATGTTATCAAAAACAGCTACTGAAATAATTGATTTTGCCTATAAATTTCAAATTTTGTGGGAAATCTTATCCTTCTCCCTAAATTTCTGAAATTCTAAAAAAGAAAAGTTTGTTCAACAGTTACAACACCCATTGTGTTATTATCATTAAGGCTTAATATTCAACATAGTACTGTCTGTACAACAACAACTCATTAGCAACAGAACAGTAAGTCTGTTATTTTAAGAAACAAAATAAACACTAGTTCTTAATTTTGAATAATATTTTTATTATCTTAGCAAAATTACAGCCACCTACATGGACAATTCTTTGCTGTGTATCACCATAAAATATATGCGCTTATAATGACATGTAGACCATAAAAAGGGAAATGCATTTGTTTCCTCACCACATTCAATTATGGCACATCTCATGCCCTGTTCTTACCTTTGTGTTATCCATTTTACCTGTCCTAATTATCACACTTATCCCATAAGACTTAAAGTAAATATCCTATCACAGCTAAACACAACAAATATCACAGATAAATCTCTCCCTCCCAATCACACTTTTATATCTTAGCTTCATTACCTAGTAACCAATAACCCAAACAGCATTTGAATTAAAGCAATAAAATAAATATATAAATGCTGAACCAGATGTTTAAACAAACCTGTAAACCTTTAATACACAGTTTATCTATATCACTGTATATCTATATTGTTATAGATATATGGGTCTACCTGATTTAACCGAAAGCTTCAAATGCCGACAATGAGAACACCGACACCGGAAGATCGACAACGGAGAAGACCGGCAGTTGAAAATCCCGATGCTGAGAACACCGACATATTAAGGTAAGTGTGTGGTAGGGACGGACGTTAGGGTCAGGGTGCGGATAAGGTAAGTGTGTGATAGTGATGGACATTAGGGTTAGGGTGCAAGTCAGGTAAGTGTGTGATAGTGACGGACTTTAGGTTTAGGGGCAGGCTAAGTGAGTTAGGGTTAGGGTGCGAGTAAGGTAAGTGTGCGATAGTGATGGACTTTAGGGCTAGGGGAGGATTAAGTGAGTTAGGATTAGGGTGTGGGTAAGGTAAGTGTGCGATAGTGACAGACATAAGGGTTAGGGGAGGATTAAGTGAGTTAGGGTTAGGGTGCGGGTAAGGTAAGTGTGCGAAAGTGACGGACCTTAGGGTTAGGGTTTGGGTTAAGGTTAGTGCATAGATGTATGTAAGGTTTAGTGTAGGTTTGTAAGGTGTTTGGTGTGCTTGTGTTGTGTGTGTGTTTTTCGGAAAAGGTATTTGTTTTGTTGATTTCGGGATTGTGGTTTGTCGGGCATGTGAAGTTTCGTGTTTTTGAACTTTCGGTTTTGTGGTGTCGGTTATTTCGCTGTCGGTGTTTTGGCATGTCGGCGTTATCAGGTAGACCTAGATATATATGCCTGAGTGTGGACATTTATTTTTATTAGAAAGCTGCAGTAACATCAAATACTTTAGAGATGGTTTCTCATGGTAGCAAACCACAAAACTGATAACCAGGAATCCAAAAAAAGTCTTTTATTATAAAAATAATAAAAAGCTCTCAAACATTCTCTAGCACCTCGGCTTCAACAGCCTTTTCAGAGTATAAAATGTCATTAAAAATCCACTCCTTATATACAAATATGTTAATTACATAAGCACCCATTACACTGAAAAACTTCCCTAAAGCCAACTTTGGGCTTCTAAAAACAGAGGTGGTTAACTTCTCAGCACCCATGTCAATGGAAAATAGCTGCATAACTGCCAAATCTTACATCAATGCACTGTATGAGCATGCACACAAATGCATGGACCTTGCCATACCAAACAGAACTAAAACGCTCTCCTCCAAAAAAAAGGAAGCCAATCTGGTAGTCCCCAGCCATCAATAAACTCTACAACAGAAGGAAGAAACTGTTGCAGAAAAAATGAAGTCACAAGACTTGAAAACCTTCCTTATCAGTCTCAACAAAAAGCTGAGATCCCTTATCAAATCCTCTAAAGCCAGCTATGAAGGCAGAATTGCAGCTGACACCAAAAGCAACCACAAAGCCTTCTATAGCTATATCAAAAACCTCAAAGGCAATACCCAGATTTGCTCTGAGTTATTGCACAATGACACTTCTTATACTGAGCCAACAGATATAGCCAACATACTGGCCAACAGATTCAGTGCCAACTTTACCCCCCAAGGGGCCAATCACAATACAAGAAGAAATCCTGGTACCCACCATTTCTGAGGCACAGATAAAAGCTGCATTGTCCAAAGCCAAGAATGCAGCATCCATGGGACATGATAATATCCCTGGCTGCATCTTACATGAGCTACAAAATGACCTGGCACCACATCCGTGTGCCCTGTTCAATCACAGCCTTACCTCAGGCTATGTCCCTAATGAATGGTGCACTGCTACAGCTCCATAAAGGGGGAGCAACTACATACCCTGGGAACTATCGCCCCATTAGACTGAAGAGTCTGGTATGCAAAGCTATAGAGCCCATCATCATGGACCTGCTTAACAAAGATATAGGCAATCTTCAAACTCTTGACCCCACATAGTTTGGTTTTGTCAAGGGGAGATCCTGCCTGCTGAACCTGGTTGACTTCTTCAAGGCAGTCACCAAGGCTGTGTATGAGGGTAAGGCAATGCATACAGCCTACCTCAACCTGGCTAAGGCCTTTGATACCATTCCCCAGTCAGGTATCATTGATAAACTCACCAAACTAGGCATCAATCCTTCTATTACTAGGTGGGATGCAAATTGTCTCACAGGCAGGACCCACAGAGTGAAAGTTGTGGATTCCAAGTCAGATTGTCGACCAATCATGAGTGGAGTCCCACAGGGCTTGGTCTTGGGCCTCTCCTGTATGGCATCTACTTCTCAGAAGTCCATGCCAGCACTGATGGACTTTGGAAGACCAATTTTGCTGATGACTGCAAGCTAGGAGTCATTATCAACTCCCCAAGTGATGTAGACACCCTACAAAAGGGCGTCTCTGAAACCAATGGCTGGTGTCGGAACCATGGCCTGAAGCGTAATGCCAAAAAATGCATTATCATCTGCTTTGGAAAAAACTCAGTTCCCACAAATGACCACTTTGATGGGAGCCCACTGAACATGGAAGGGTCCATAACAGATCTGGGCACCCAGGTCGACAGCCACCTCACCTTCGACCACCACATTGCCACTGTGGTCAGAAAGTCCTTCTACATGGCACATTTTATAACCAAAGGTTTCGCATCCAGGAAGAAAGAGGTCATCATCCCTCTCTACTCATCACTCATTAGACCAATCATCGAATATAACACCCCGTTTGGCATGTACCTGACCAAACACCTACAATAGCTGGAGAGGATACACGTACATCACAAAAAGGATCCTAGGCCTTAAACACATGTCCTACATGGACAGACTCAGGAAAATTCAGCTGTTCTCAGTCTCTTATCGTCTACTTAGTGATGATCTCTGCTTGACTTATAAAGTCATGTCTGACCCAGCCCTACTTGAAATGCTACACCTAAAGAAATCCCAATCCCACCATGCCACATGCTGCAGAGACCACAACTTCATTACCACAATTAACAGAACATGCTGGAGGGACATGTTCATCTCCCAAGGACTGCCCATACTCTGGTATAAGCTTCCCATTCATGTCAAGCAGAGCACCTCACTGTCCCTCTTCAAGAGAAATCTTGATGAGTGGATGGGTAACAGAAAATTTACTCCAGGGATCATTCCAGTTGCCCTATTGGATAGGGGCACTGTGAACTAACATCGGGTGGCATAGTGCCTAGGTAATTTTTTGGGGCTAGGCTTGTAAAGGCTCCAGGGCCATTAGCCTAGTACACACCTATGAACCTATGAACTAATCAATCAATTAAACAATTAAAGTAATAGTCTCCAATTGCACTCTATATTTAACCCTTTGGGAGCCAATGTATCAAACTTCAAAATATTAATAGATTCTTTATGAAGCAGTTTATTCTTTATATAAACTTTATCAAATTGCCCAATAATTATTTGTTTTAAAACAGGTGCTTGCAGTCCCTCAACATTGCTATTATGAAACATTTTGAAGTGCAAGGCCACTGGACTCTCTATTTTACATTTTGATATCCCTAATATGTTATTTTATTCTTGTTCCAAATGCTCATTTACTCTCACCAATATAAAACTTCCAGATGGACATTTAAGTGCATAAACCACTCCTCTACTACCACACCTAAAACTCCCCTGAACCTCATACTTCTTTCCATTAATTAAAAAAAATTCCCAACCACAAAACTGCAACAGGAACATTTCCCACAATGGATCATAAAACTAATTTTCCTACTGAAATCTTTCATGAACAAATATGTCACCAATGCTCCTACCTTGTTTATATGAAATGCGTGGTTTATTCTTTAATATATTCATAAAATCTTTATGTTGCATCAAAAAAAAAATAACAAAAGTTTACTAACTATATCAGCTCTGCACTAAATAAACTATATCTAGTAACAAAAAATATTTGTTCCTTTCTAGCCTTCTTGTATATAGGGAGATTCCTATCTACAATGGTTCGAAAATTTTCTTTATCAGTCATATTTAACTTATTTATACTCTCTAAAAATAACTTACTATCATACCCTCTCCTACTAAACATCGCAATTGTCTATTATAACTCCCTTTCAAACTCCCACTCATCAATGCATAACCTACCCAGTCTCAAAAATTCCCCATGGTGTAAGGCCTGCAAAGTGTGTGTGTGTGTGTGTGTGTGTGTGTGTGTGTGTGTGTGTGTGTGTGTGTGTGTGTGTGTGTGTGTGGGGGTGGGGGGGGTGGGGGGGTGACAGCTATATCCATGTAAGAAGTGATTCTCACTTTCAAACTTCCTATGCACGTTCGCCTTGATATTATAATTTATATTCCATTCAATTTCAATATCTAAGAAGGACACTTTATCTTCCATCTTTAATCCATCAAACTTTAAATTAAATCTATTCTCTGTTTCTCATGGTACTGTTTTGATGATGCAATATGGTGTTTATAGGTTCATAGATTCATAGGTGTTTACTAAGCTAACGACCACAAGGGCATTTTTAAGCCTAGCCATGCATCCTAAATCTCTGACAAGTTCTGATACCCTTGATAAGTGTAAGCATGAGCCTGAGAGATGAACATTTACAGGTTACTTGCTTGCATTAGAGACATAGGTGCCAAACCAGGGATGAATTTCCGGTTTCTCATCCAATTGTCCAAGTTGCACTTGAATTCAGTTAGGGAGGAAATCTGCTTCACATGGACGGGGAGTCTGTTTGATAGATGGGGTAGTTTCTGGGATACAAACCTATGTCTCCAGCAGGTCCTATTTATATCAAAGGCAAGGTTTAAGTCTTTAGAATGGGTAATTCTGGTACTGTTTGTTTTGTGGATATGCAGAAGGTCCATCAGAGTGCAGTCTGGCAATGCCCTGTATGCCAGGCATAGATCTCTCCTGCTGATCTTAGGAGTCAAAAGAGATTTATTCCAACATTTAATAATACAATTGTTGTAGTGATTTATGATATAGTAAACAAAAAACTTACGAAATATTTGAATGAGTGTTCTAAATATGTTGATGTATAATTTGACTATAATTGAGTGCTTTAGACAGTGCAAAACTTGATTCTTTTGTGATTACTAAGCCAGCATTTAGAAATACTGTCACCATGCATATGGATGTATATGAGAGGATATGTCTAAGATTTATATACAATCAAGAAGAATATCAAAAGCTAAGGTGTAATCCTTTAAGTGAAATACAAGCAGGTGTTGGCTTCAATTACTGAATGTATGGCTCAGAAAAACATTGCTTCAGAAAAACTGGAAGAAACTATTTGTTTCTAATCCCCAAACACCCTTATTTATGCATTATCCAAAATGCATAAAGATATAAATAATCATCCTTGTTAAGGACTGATACTATGGTGGGTATATTGTTTTGAAGCTTTATACCCTTCGATTAGTATCTTATATATGAGGTAGTATGCATTTTTTTCAAAATTTTAAGAAGGTAATTTGACATATATCTTACATGTTTCTCACTGTTGATGTGAATATTCTTTATTCATCCATATGTCATAATTTAGATGTGGAAGTAATAGCATATGTTCTGTAGGGTGTTGTGTGGCTTGTGGATATTCTAGAAAAGGGAGAGGTTTTCTTTGCTTAATAGTTTTTTGTTTTTTTTGTGGTGATTCTTTCTTTAATCAGACTCAAAGGCACTGCACCCAACTATAGCAATCTGTTTTTGCTGAAGCTTGAAGAAGTATCTATCTATGGGGATCCCTTTTTGAGAATAATGTTATTTTTTAGTCAGCAATATATTGACAAATTGTTGCTTTTTATAGTTAAAGGGACCACTGAACGGTTAGGGGACTTTGTGGATCATACAAAAATAATAACCTTTTCCTGACATTTGTTTTTAATATGCAGAAAGATGTTATGCATTACATACTATAGTTAGTATTATATTCAAGTCGATTATCCAAACTAATTGGGACCTAGGGTAGTTTGGATAATCAGACTGCTCAGATAATCAAGCATATAATTTAAGTGGATAAAAAAAATTCTAAAATCTTGCTTTTTCTGCATGCAGGGAATACAGTTTTAAACCATTCAGCGATTCCAGTGGACAATAAAGAATATTTTTCACACACCAACAAGCTACAAGCTCAAGAAACACACAAGTGAATACGTATAACATTTACATATTCGGACTTTATGATTTTTTGTACTCAAAAACTTTGGAAGGCTGAGTTCGGACAACTGATGTTTTGGATAATTGATGTTTAGATAATTGCCTCTCTACTGTATTTTTTTTTCCATAGGACGCCCACTTCAGCAAACACAGTTTTGGAAGTATTTGGAGTACATCTGTCTTACTTAATAGAGTCCCTTTGTTATGAAAAATACCTCAGAGCAACTCGAATATGCTCTGAGGATAAATTCCATTAAGTGGCAAAAGGCATACTACACAGACTTTATGCTAGGAATTATTCAGAGAAAGGAAGCAAAGAGGTTAACATTAGGCTGAGATCACGCAGAAGGACGATTACAAATGTGAAAAAAGGATTTGTATTTCGTGATGCGCCATGCCGCTTTTCGGGAAAGGTTAGCACACATTTTAAAACAATATTGGTATATGATTAAATCAGATATGTTCTTGCTTTGGTGGCATAAAGTTATAAAGCCCTGTCTACAGCTTATTTGCATATATTTAAAAAGCATAATCACCATATGAGACACTTTTTTTTTTTTACATAAGCATGTCATAACCCAGAATTCCCTTTTCATAGGATCATAGGAAGTTACTAGGCTATTGACCCTGAGGCTCTTATAAGCTTAGTCAAGAGTTTAGCTCATGTTTAGACAAGTCAGCACTTGATGCCCCTGTCCAGCAGGCAGACAGGTGGAATCTCAGGGATGTATTTTCTGTTTCCTATCCAGTTATTTAGGTTACACTTAAAAAGGTGTAAAGAGGTACTCTGCTTGATGTGGAGAGGGAGTCTGTCCCACAGATGGGGGAGTCTCTGGGACACAAATCTGTCCTAAACAATAAAACCAAAATCCTTGGACACCTTCTCAGCACGACAACTTTCTTTTATTGGAGAACCACACAAATAAGTTAAGCGCTTTTGTCAGCCTAGTCAGCTGTCTTCATCAGAACAAAGTAAAAACTTCTAACAGCCATATTTATACTAACAAACAGTCACATGATACAATTTAAAATTTTAAATTAAAGTGCAGGTGCACAATAACATGTATATAAATAAAAATGCATCCAACTTGTTAGTAAAACACATGAATAAAGTAGATATTCCTACAAAAATCCATTCATTAACAACAAACAAACACAGGGAACTTGATAAAAAACTAACAGCCTGAAATAACAAATATAAAGACAGTGCAGTAATCAGGAATGTCAAAACAGAATAAATAAGTCAAAACAAAAGTCTCATCACATCATGTCTTGTATGAGAGCAACCTTAGCAAACTATTAAAATTCAAACTATCATTTAAACCAGGGAAAGTAAGTGCATCTAGTCTCACTTGCCACCACAATTCCTTGAACTCAAGGTAGTCCTCCCAAGGACCCCCCCCTAGGATCCTGTACCACTTTTTCAAGTACAAAAAACTTGAATTCATGTCCAGGAAATTTGTCAATGTGTTTGAATAGGGCACTTGTGTTAGTGCCAATTCTAATGTCCCTCAAATGCTTAAAAATTATATCCTTAGGCCATCTTTTGGTTTTGCCAATATAAAAACATTTACAGCTAAAATTTGTGCACAAAGTCATGTAAACCACCCCTAGGGTGTAACAAGAATATTTGCCCTTCGATCTAATAGTAGTATAATTAATTTTAAATTTGTCTGAGCATAAAATAAAGTTACATTGGGCACAAAATTCATACCTCATGATACCTAGGCCACTAGTAGACAGAATAGCACTAGTTTCCCTTTCCAAGAGATTTTTAATAGATGGTCCTCTTCTAAAAATCACATGTGGCTCCATCCCTACTTTACTTAAAATACCCTCTTGTCCATGAAAAACATGCCAGTTCTTCTTTAGAATACTGTAAATGTCATGACAATCGAGGGAGAATGCAGTAAAAAAAGAACAAGCATAATTTGCATTAGCCCTAACAAATGTAGGGTCATCAGAAAAAATATTCTGTGCATTGTTATCTCTACTAAGGAGGGGTTTAAATTTAACTTCACACCACTTATTTGAAACATCCTGAAAAACTTCATCAATCAAGTCAATGGGATATCCTCTAGCCAAAAACATTTCTTTCATAGTACAAACCTGGGTATGGAAATCATCCTCAAGACTGACCATACGTGAAATTCTAACGTATTGGCCTTTAACAACCCCCTTCTTTACATGCTTAGGGTGACTGAAGTAATGATACTGAAGTAAATTATTACAATAGGTAGGCTTCCTGTACACGTCACTTATAAATTCAGCTTTGTCAATGTTCTTCTTAATCATGACAGCCAAATAATTGATGTCACTTATTCTATAAATGTGGGTAAACCTCAAAAAGTCAGTAGTTCCATTGATAAAAGTAATCCTGAACATCTTTTTCATCCCCTTCCAAACGAAAAATAAATCATCAATATAAAATAGGTATAAACCCCATTTATGATGGAAGGGGGGAGTGAATAGATACTTTCTTTCCCACACAAGCATTACAATATTCACAAACATGGGGGCACAAGAGGCCCCCATAACAACTCCACTTTTCTGAACAAAGACCTGCCCATCAAAATAAACAAAGTTGTATTTCAAAACTATTTCCATCAAAGTGACTAACACAGAAACCTGGTTGTTGTCAAATAATAAATGGCTATCATATAGAAATTCTTTAAACCAGTCCAGACCTACAGAATGGGGAATAACGTTAAACAAATTAACAGCATCAATAGTAAGAAAAGTAAAATCCACATCATAAACTAAATTTTGAGTTTACTCAAAAAATGCCAAGAGTCAATGCAGATGTGTTCCTCTGTTGTAAGAACATTTTTAAGAATTGTATTAATGTATCTACCCAAAAAATTGGTCTTGGATCCAGCTGTTCTGACTATAGGTCTCATAGGTGGATCACTTTTATCCTTGTGGATTTTAGGTATGCCTAAAATACTCGGCACCCTAGGAAATTTTACAGTAAGAAAGTCTAACAAAGTTACATCAATTTGTCCCGGGTCAAAAAGATCTTTGAGTTGCAAATGAATTCTATAATAAGAAATGTTGACATAGTTCAAAGAAACTTCCCCATAAATAGCTTTGTTTAATAACAAAATATTCATTCTGTTATTATAGTCCTGTTTAGACATAATAACAGCTCCACCTCCTTTATCAGGTTTGATAACCCTCAAAGACGTATCTAGACACAATTTCTTTAAAAGAGTGTTCCTACTCAAAGAAAGGTTAGAAAAAACAATATTTGTGTGACGGCTAAACATAGCTCTAAATTCAAATTTACACAAGTTTTCAAAAAGAACAAGTGAGTTGACAAGGGGGGGGGTTAAAAATTATTTTTTTCTTCAAGATGTTAGTATTTTCAACATAAGCAACAGTATCAAACAACAACGGAAAATTGAGCTTCCTAACAAAGAGTTTTAAATCCAAAATTAAATCAACAAGGTTGAAACATTTAGCGGGCACATAATTAAAACCCTTAAAAAACAAATTAGCTATGTTGGCATCCAAAGTCTGTGTAGAATAATTATACACAAAAAATAGCTTGCACTTTATGGGTCTCACAGCAATGAGCTGACATATACTTCATGAACATTTTTTGTGTATTTAACCAGGATCCAAATACACCAAACAAGCCCAAAAAAAAGAACAAAACAATCCAAAGGACACATTAAACACTGGAATTACTTTGACTACTAAATGTAATAAGGAATAAAACCACACAGTGTAATCACTTTTTTCTATCTGAAAGCATCCCAAAACATCTTCAGATACTAAAAACGTTTAAAATGTTTCCTTAAATACGCACATATAAAAGTAACAGGACATTGTCTAACCAATCACACCCTAATACTATAAAGGTTTCAATTAAAAAAAAAACAAGCCTTGTTATTGTTCTAAATTTCTTTATTCCAGTGGTTATGCTTCATAGACTTTCAGATGTGGTTACAATATGGGTAGAAATTTCTGTCTATGTTCCAGTAAGACAGCAATCCTGTCCATACCTCTCAACCTCTTAGAGCAAGAAATCTGGACAAAGCCATAAATAAAAGTGGGACAAAGGCCCAAAAATAGGGACAATTTTTAAATATTGCTCTTACAAACTTAAAAAAAGTTGATAGAATAACAGGTGTTGCATTAGTATGAATTTTATGACAGATATGAAGTCTAAAACTCAAATGTCATTATTTTCTAACTTCAATCTTCAACAATTTACCTCTAAATTGCCGGAAAAACAAAATTTTATGAAAAACGGATCAAAAATACGAGGCTAAAATCTCGACATTCTGTGAAGATCTGTACAGTTGAGAGGTTAGTCAAATGTAGATTTTCTATTCTATGATATCTTGCCTGACCGTTTTAAAGGCTAACCGTTAGTATAAGTTACCAAAGCTGCAATGACTTGCATACTGTAAATTCTTGCCACTGTGAAAAAGGTACATTCATATGATTAGTATGTATTATTCACAATGAAAGTATATTAATATTTTACCTGCTTATATGGGATTTATAATGTTCAGTGAAAACTAATAGTTGTGCTGGAAGATTTCAGCACTACAGAAAACAAGATCCTGTTTCAAGGCCTCAGGCAGTATGACTTAATGTCTGTTTACTAGTGGGTATGAAAACCAACAGCTATGGAACCATATCTGGCAGTTTCTGCTGCAGGACATAAATGTCATGGTAGACCAGAACAGGTATTGGGTCATTGTTACTGCTTCCCCCAGATATGTACAGACAGACAGACCAAGTGCAAGTTATGACAGATAGCCCTTTAGTGTCCACACTGTTCACTGACATGAAACAATTCTTATCACTATCTGGATGTTATGCGCATTCTATTAAACCTGTGTTTCCATGAATGATAGATTATGTTAGTAGCATCTAGCAGAGGTTTACTTCTTATGTTTTTAGACATAATAAGAGTAGGTTAATCAACTCTGCACATTTCTCTTCATAAACATCTCTGGCTTGCAACAACATTCTGCCACCACTGAGGGTAAGTTTGAGTAAATGCCACAGGTTGCATGAACACCCTTGCTTTGCATGCCACTAGAATGCACTAGAAACATAGGTCATGATAGTGTTCTGTGTAATCTGTATTCACAGGTATCACTGATAGAAGGTATGATATAAAAATGTGATTGTGTAAACAAATGGCTGATATCAGTGACACAGGTGGATATGACATTGAGGCAAACAGACCTCATCAGGAGTTTCTTGGACACATTGACATCTGTTCTATTCACAAGAGATATAGTGCCCTCTTCTCAGTATGTAGATAAAACCACAAATATTGAGGAATCAGATAGAGTGTAATCACCAAGCATCCCAAGAGAAAGAGAGAGACTAAGCAACAATTTGTTGCTAAAACTCTCTTACAGGACCCCTTTGTCAGAAAAGGTAACTTCATAATTGCTCACTGCTTCTGCATGCATAGCTACAGTAGGTTAGGGAAACATAGATACATAATAACATCACAGCTGATATTTGGCATCTGAAATGTACACAGCAGTAGGGATAAATCAGAAGATGTGCAACAATATCATCCAGGTACAATCTACTTCAATTCAGTCTGTACAGGATCTGATAGGAATGTTGTTTAACATACGTTAGTATGCTAGCTTTCACCATTGTGAGCTTTGTTTGGACATGGAGAGCATATAAATGGAAATGCCAAAAGCAGTGAGGAGGCTGGTTGCAAACACCACTGTAATTGCCACCTCTATGAGAATGCTTGCCAATGGCATTATGTGAGTACACTGCCAGTGTTTGCAGTGGCCAGGGTAGTACGAATGTGTACTGAGGCCTTTGTAGGGAATTTGTACAACATATTGTCAGGAACACTCAGAATCCTTGGAAACCCTCATTGTGGGCATGCATAAGAACCTGCATCCAGGTCAAGTCATTCAAAGGCAGTATGTTTGCCACAGAAGATCACATACCCTGGTATCTGTTGTCAGTGTACTGCATTCAGGGCTATGTCATGTAGTAACACCTCATCCCTATCACCAGAGAACACAATGCCTCCTTCATCTACTGGTCCCCATTTCATAGATATTTTCTTCCAATGCCATGTTTCCTCACCTCTTAGGCATCCCCTGTTTCCCTATCAGAATGTGCTGACAGTCCTGTGCTATTGCACCCTCTGTCACCTGTTCAGTGATGAAGACAGTGACTGATAACACCCTCAATGCTGCATTGCATTGAAACAATATTTGATGCACAATTTGACTATGTCGTGTACTGAGTAATGCAGCATGACAGTAAAATTGCATGTATCATTTGAATCTGTGTGACACTGCCATTTCATTATTGCTATGGCCCATAGTTGTCAAACACTGCCATCATGTAATGGACCCCTCTTTACTTTTTCATAGACTGACTTTTTCCTGCATGTGTGTAATCCTTTTCCACCTTAATGTCTTCTCCTTTTGCTGTTGCTGCTGCTGCTGTTTGTGGGACAGAGTCTAACACAACCGTGTCATGTAGCTGTCCAGCATGCTAATGTTGTTGCACATGGCATGACAAAAAATATCTTGCTGACTATTTCAGAGCAAAATTCAGGTCCTCCAACAGATCACAGCAGTGGAAGCATGCTTTCAGCACACCAAAGACACAACTAATGACATTCCAGGTCTCAGCATGGACAATTTGTTATTGAATTTTGCCTAGAGTTTTGCAGTGGTGACATGATTATGATTCAGTGTTCCAGGGGTATCCAATATCACCTTCAGTAAATAGAAACTACTTTGCAGGGGTGCACAGTTGCATGCAGAGTTTCAGAATCAGTAAACATTTATTTTGCACAATATACCTGCACTTAAAAATCAGATGGTACTTTGAGAGGCCACCTTTCTGGAATTGACAATGCATGTGAGACGTGAAAAAGTGGAAATCATGGGAATTGCCAAAATGTACTTCACATGCAGCAACAATAATTTGTACACTACGTGGTAATTTAGGGCATGGTAAACCTTCTCAGTAATATACATTTATGAGTGTGAATATGAGCCAAGTGGACATTTATTCTCACCTGCATACAATCTATGCATCCATTATCTCAGTCCCTGTACAGGCTATATTATATTATATTATATTATATTATATTATATTATATTATATTATATTATATTATATTTGTCTTTGTTTACTGACCTGGGAAGGAAGTAACCACATTACATACATTTGAATGAGCTAACAGTAAAAATATACTGTAACACTCAGTATTTTATAACTTAACAGGTGATCACCATGTTGTTTGCACTATATAGTATTTACAGCATGTTATTTTATTTATGTATTTATTTATTTATTTATTTTTATTATTTATTTATTTTTAAATAAATAATAATAAAATAAATAAATAAATACAGTATGTTATCCTCAGGCACATCTATAAAACACAGTAAAAACAGCATGTAAAACTCATACACATTAATAAAACATTCAGCATTTTACAGTGTGTGTACATAATCCAACTGAAATATTACAACACAAATAATAGATAAGGTATATGCATATTTTATCCAAATTAAATTCTCGAGAGCCATAATAATGAGATTGCTATAGAAATGGTTTGAGAATATTGTGATATTTCATAGGTTCATTGATTCTTATTAAGCTAACTGCCCTTGCAATCCATTTTAAGCCTAGCCAATTACCCCTTGGACTCAAACCCTGCACCTTATGTTTGCAATGTAAATACCTTAACCATTAGGCCATCCTCCCAACCGTTTGTTTAGTATAACTATAGGTGGTTGGAAATTAGTAATGGGATTGGTACAAGAAAAATGCTGTTATATTGACAGGTATGATTTCTTTATATAAGATTTAGAATAAGGAGTCTTGGTAATGAGTGAATATAAGTACCGGACCATTTACTTGAGAGGGACATCTTCAAAGAAATTTTAAATTATAGACAAGATAATTGTTTCTGAAATCTGCAGGGATCATGTTTCATAATCTAGCAACATATGCAGTGTATAGACTGCCACAATTATGATTTTTAGATTTTCGAGTGAGCACTATGTGTCAGTTTAGTTAGCACAGTTTTCTGGGGGCATGTGCACCAGTTTAATAACTCACTGGTGGCAGGAATTTTGTCTGAAATATAGAGAGTGCTGAGGCCAGTCTTAATGTGAAAAAAAGACTAGTAGATTAAATAGCAAAGGAGTGAAGTACCATACAGTGATGTGTTCCATTAATGTGTTGACTAGCTATAGTTTCGATAATTGAGAGGACTGTAAGTTAAAGAAAACTAATGAGGTATAGAAGTGACTAGACAGTAGGTATGTACCCACCCCTGTAGAAGCCAAATCTAGTGGTGACTCTGTCTTCTGCTTTCCCAGGGAACTATGCATGCTATTCCACTTGTAGAAACATAATGTCAAGAGAATTATGCCACACTCATGAGTTGCAGACTTGATACATATCTAATGTGTCTCTGTCTGGTCACTAAAAGGCTGCAGTAGCTAGAATCTAAAGAGACAACAATACCAGGCCTTTGCTTAGATTCAACAAGTGGGCAGTATATATTTTCCAAGCTACTTATTAGGCCAGATTCCAAAAGAGTTGCTCTCAGTGTAAGCTGGACCTGATTCAGAAAGTCCTGCTCTCAGTGATATTGACGTACTTTGGAGTAAGGCCTATCTATAAATAGGCTTACAGCAAGCCAAATTCAAAAAAAGCTGCTCTCAGTGTATACAATCACTTACACTGAGAGCAAGTCATTTGGAATAGGGCTGATTATGTCATAAACTACATTGTTATGGTATTACCTGTTAACAAACTGCTACCACTGTAGTCTGACAAGATGTGCAACTGGACCAGTGCCAGCTGCAGCAAAAAGGCTCAAATGCTGCAAAGCACAGATTGCTGCAAATATAGGCATTTTGTCGCCTGGCAACTCCAAAATGTCCTGCATGCTTGGAGTCCTCAGATGCAGAAGCTGTTTCACTTTTGACTATGAATTGAGGCACTTTTGCCTGTCTACGTATCCATATTTTCAGTTACATTTTTTACATATAATGCACGTAATTGTCCTCTGTGCTGCTGTGGACCTTCTGTCTGTAAGTCTCTCCCACGTTGCACATTGTTCTTAGCTGAGGAGCTTGCCACAGCACACTTGCAAAATTTGTTTATGAATTCCATGCCCATCTTTTATTTTGATTTCACTTTTTTGTCATTGTATTAAATGTGTCACTGTTTAGCACTTCTGGTACTTTGTTTTGGAGAGCAATCTACATGTAGCCACATCTATCTGATTTCTGAAGCACTATACCTGCCTTTAATTTTTGGGTTCTAAATACGACAAGTGCAAATATTTTCCCAAAATGTCTTACAAAGTGTAGAAGCAATTGTAACTTGGCAAGTTCTTGCATTTCTTTATGAATTCCGGAAGCACTGGTATTTGAGTAGAAATGCCAAGGCAGCATCTGCTACACTTTCTAATAGCTACTGTTCACATTATATATCAGTGTTGCCTTTTTGCATATTTATTTCTTTTGATTTAACTCAGATTTCAGCAAAACTTGCAGTTCAGAATGTTTGCTGCAATGACTTTTTCATTTCTCTCTTTTTAATGAAAGACTTTGCTTTCATAAAAATCTGTGTCAGGTTTGCTGACAAGTTGTTATTTGCATAATTTCGTAACCATCACTGACCTCTTAGAGAATATTAATTTGACATTGGACTATTAAATCAAACATCTATATTTTTATTTACCATTATAGTATGGGGTATAAACACTGGGTATATTGTATCTCTGTTAATAGTTTAGTATTACAGTTTAAGTTTATATGCATATGTATGTAAATCAGATCTACATTGTTTCTTCACATTATGTTTTCTACTTTTCATTGGCATTTGTGTTTTAGTTCATAAATTATATATTTGTTTATTTCATTATTTCATGGTGCTTACACTGAATTTAGTAAATATACATAAAATGTGGTTGGCAACACCTGAGTCAGTGAACACAATAAGTAATTTGATTCACAGACAGCAACCTTTTAAAACTGTTATATTTAAATTGTTTTTTATCCCATACCAGATTTTGTCAAAATAGCAGAGTCTTATAAATAAAGGTTTATATAAGTGCAATGCAGATGAACCCACAGTAGGTATAGTAATGTCATCAACAACATTTAATTGCAATTGTGTATTGAATGACTAATGCTAATTCAGCAATATGTTCTCGAGTAATGCTGCTCTCTTAGTTTCAGTATAATGCATGACAGTAATATAACCAACAAAGCTGTTATTATACGTAATGAAACAAGATGGAAAATAGCAGTATTTAAAAAGGCTGAAAACATGAAATGTCACAGCATCTGCTAATCCATTACTCTGATGTGACTTTTCTGATATCATGACGGAACCTATACCATGAATTAAGATCACGTCCTTAACTTTGACCAACATGTGTCTACTTTATTAAGGAATGTTTTCTACATAGAACACTTGATTAGCAAAGGCATCATCTCTACAGTAAAGGAAGTTATAACCCCTGTATACTCATCATTAATCAGGCCCATAATTGAGTATAATGCCCCTTTTGGCATGTACTGTGCAAAGCACTTGCAACAATTGGAGAGACCTCAGAGGTTTCTTACCAAGATCAAGGGACTCCAGCACATGCCTTACACAGACTGAATAAAGTCTCTGTCACTATACTCACTATCATACAAACTTCTTAGGGGAGACTTATGCCTGGCATACAGAACAATCTCCGTCCCAAACCTAATGAATTTGCTGCACATCCGTAAATCAAATGGGACAAGAGGTACCCATTCCAGGGACCTAAATATGGCCTGCGACATGAATAGGACATGTTGGAGGGACAGATTTGTCTCCCAGTAGCTGCTGCATCTTTGGAATGGGCTGCCAATTCATGTGAAACAGAGCACCTCTATGACACTGTTCAAAAGAAACCTGGACAAGTGGATGGGGCACCATAAATTCTTATTGGGGATAGTGCCCACAACCCTCCTGGACATGGGCAGTCATTACTAAATACAATCCTGGGTATTGGCAAGAGTATCTATCAGATTACATTGGGATGAAATGGTTAGTCTTGAAATGACCTCTGGCTCGATAGCTTAGTAACAGCCTATGATCCTATGATCCTAGGAGTAATTTAACAGCTTTCCTGGTTCTGTAGCAGCAGCTTCAGATTTGCTTTCCATTTGTGTATGTGTATATATGAGTAGGTTGTACCACAGTAGTATCACTAAACTAGTACACTAGCCCAAAAGGTACATTCATTCTGAAGTGTCGCATCCCACATTTCCTGCATGGTATGACATAATACTCATTATCTAGGGTTGATCATACTACCACCTAACCCCTAAAATCTGTAAAATTCCCAATCTGTGTTAAGGGCTGCATTATCTTTTAGGGGGAAAAATTATAAATAGTTATAAGTATATGAATGACTGTATGCACCTTTGAATGTGTGTGTGCGTGTGTGCGTGTGTGCGTGTGTGTGTGTGTGTGTGTGTGTGTGTGTGTGTGTGTGTGTGTGTGTGTGTGTGTGTGTTTGTGTATGTGCATCTGTGCATGGGTGTGTGTGTGTGTGTGTGTGTGTGTGTGTGTGTGTGCATGTGTATATGAGTGTGTGTGTCAGAATGGCACGCACGTGTGTGTGTGTGTGTGTGTGTGTGTGTGTGTGTGTGTGTGTGTGTGTGTGTGTGTGTGTGTGTATGTGTGTGTGTGTGTGTGTGTGTGTGTGTGTGTTTGCATGCACGTGCATGTGTTTGTCTGTCTGGTTCTTTGTGTGTGTTTATGCTTCCTCCAAGATGACTGTGATCAGTAGAAATTGATGCTAGGGTTCTATTTTGAATTTATTTCTAGGGAACCTTCTATTTTGGGTATGCTTTACTTTAAAGCCGACAGATTTCAATTGCTTGAAGTCCATTAGATGAACTGAGCTAAAGTGTATAAAGTTTCCTTTTTATTTTCAAAAGAATTACAGCCATAGTGCACAGAAAGAATTCCAGCTGGTGAGAAGAATGGTTCATCTGCCTCCTGTGAACATTCTGTTATAACAAGATTTTTTATCATTGAAAGCTAAAACCTTGTAAGATACAGCAGCTTTTCAAAATAAATGTTTTTACGAAGCCAAGTGAAGCATTATCAGTAGAAAATAGAAGTATAGAACTTTTTCTCAAATATCGATTTCTCACAAGCTGGAAGAGAATTTTCAAGCATCACTTGTGGCAACTCAGACTTCGTTAAGAAAGATTATTGACAAGAAAAACAGAGACTCGTGTTCTCATTTACATAGATGTGGGGTTCCAAACTGAATAAAAAGGAATGCCTGGTGAGTTTTTTAACACAGTGTTTTCCAAGATTTTATATATACACAGATATATATATATATATATATATATATATATATATATATATATATATATATATATATATATATATGTTGCAAGACTGTCAGTTTGTGCTATGTGGACTCTTCTATCTTTATTACCAAAATTTCTACTGATCTCAACCCACAGACTCATGCTGTGGAATTTCTGTCATAAATAGATAAAGGACAGATATTAATAATATCATGGGGATAGTCATGTGTGAAAATCTCTGGCTTCACCATTAGACAGCAGAGTGATTTTTCCCCAGTGAAGGAAAGTATGTCAAGTCGTATAACACAATTTATAAATTGAAAGGTTAAGGGCTCAGGTGCTGTATATATATATATATAAAGAGAGAGAGCGAATACATTTTGAAAACCTGGAACAAACTGCCTTTTTGTTTGTTTACTTTGTTTGTTTGTTTGTTTTTTCTTTGGTTGGTTGGTTGGTTGGGTGGTGGTATATAGCTGTTTGTACTGTCATCATTGCCTTTCCTTCAATTCATTGTTATCCCATTCACCTTACCAGCTTATCTGCCTGGTGTCCCACCTGGCAAAAAATAAATACAAAAGTCAAGAGTGATTGAGTAGATAAACCATCCCGATACAGTATCATGAATTAAAAAAAAAGTTTTAACATGATATCAGGAAAAAGCTTGCTTTCTGAAGCTTTGGTCTAGTGTTACTTCACAAGTTCTCAAGACGGAATTATTTTTCTTTTTTAATTCTTTTTGCTTTAGGAATCTGGTAGTTCCCCTTTCATCCAGGGTTTTGTGCTAAGACTGTGCAAAACATAAAACATCCAGTTGCTATGCTGGGTTTATGAGGGATTTATATATATTTATATTTTTGTTCTAAATTGTTATCATGTTCAATTGATAATGAATTAGAAATTGTACCCTTTTTTCTCAGATGAAAATGCTAACTTACGCATGTATTTCATGGAAACTCCATTACCCACTTAGATCTTAGCTACAGTCAAGAGTCTCTGTGTAATAACTCATCTTCCCTGATTATTCACACCTTTCAGGAATTTAGCTTTAAAGGAACATCACAACTTGTGCTAGCCCATTGTTGTAGGTGCAGAGCATTCGCCTGTGACACTGCTGACCTGGGAAGCTGGATGGATGGATAAACATGTGGGGGGACCTTTACAGCTTAGCTGGCAAAAAATATGCAGTGAGACAATGTGAATGCACACACACACACACACACACACACACACACACACATACACACACACACACACACACACACACACACACACACACACACACACACACACACACACACACACACACACACAAACGTGTGCAGGATGTGTTGATATCTATCTCTCTGTCTTTCTCTCTGAATGTGTATATGACTAGATGAATAGCACTCATATAGCATTAGAGCTATATACAGTAAGGATAATTTAAACATTCTCTCAGCAGTGTAGGTGAAAGAGTCTGAGTACTCAGATAGTTTGAAGGAACATGTTCACTTTCTGTCAGCTATAGATTTATGTTAGGTAGGTCTATTTAGCATATCAGGCATGTAAGGCTTTTGGAGATAAATCATTTGGAGCATGGTTTGGATTAGACCTTCGTAAGAATGAGAAGACTTTTAAGCATGGTAAAATAAAATTTGCAGATATGCATAGAAAAATTAGATAGAGGGATGGCTTTATAATGTAAATACTTGTCATCATATTGAATAAATTCCTGCCTAAAATACTAGCACCTCTAAATATTATCAACTTATCAACTTTTAAATAAGCCAGCAATGGATGACATTTATGAAATTATATATATATATATATATATATATATATATATATATATATATATATATATATATATATATATATATATACATACATGTAATAGTATCCACTTTAAAGTAAATGCTGGCAATGCATCAAATTCATGAAATTGAAAAAAGAAAGAAAACAGAGCAATAACAAGCCATCTGATAATATATAATATTCCTAACTAAGGATGAAGAAGAATAAAATGCCTTTATTTATTTATTATTTATTTATTTTCTTTTATTTATTTATTTTTATCAGATTAAATCTTAAACTCATTCATATATCTTAAAATGGCACATTAATCATTTCTGTCAAAACCAATGCATACTTATGTAAAAAAAGAGGAATTCTTGAAGTTACCATGATATGTATACCTTTGTGTACTTGTCATGGTAACTTTTTCATATTCAGCAATAGCCCTGTCACGGTGCTGCACTGTGCTCTAACAAGAAGACATGCAGCACCATTTAGGGCTGGCTACATGGCCATGCTGAATGCTAATGAGTCAGACTGGTGGAGCTAATTAGCTATGTGCTTTCTCCCTAGAATAACCTCCAGGAAGGCATCTACATGTTGAGTGATTCAAGAAATTGCTTGGTAGTGTAGATGAGCATGGCCAATTCCATCATATCTGAGTAGTGAATATGGCTAAAAGAGAATGTTCAACTACCAAACATGGTGTGGGGCCCAAAAGGGCCAAGTTGCCTTTTAAGCAATTAAGAAAAAAAAACAGGAAAGATAAAGACAAGTAACTTATCTTAATCGTGTGGTTGTGATGGTTGCAAAGTCTTGCTAGTGCCTGACCAAAAGTGTGTTTTTCAGGTATGATACATAACTAGTATGAAAAAGAGGTGAGGTCACTGTTTGGGACAGCATGATATTGAAGAACGTTTTCATTCATTATAGTATCATAATCACTCCTCTCATGGAGCTCACCCCCAGGTACAAGACAAATAACATTATGTGCACACTGACTAATACACAGGCTTGACAGAAACTCAAGAAGGCATTGAGTGGACTCCATGCACTATTTATTGCTAATTATATCCAAGCATTTCTTATGCTAGTAACATTTTCAGACCACAAACTGGGAGTTGTATTCAGCCAGGTTTCCTCAACAGTGGAAGAATACCCATTTATTAATTACTGAATCCAGCAAAGGAAAAAATAATATACCGCTGTGGAGAAGGAATGCCTACCATCATTATTTGGAAGAAAATTCACAGTTGCTACAGAACATCATCCCTTAGTGGATCCAAGTGCCAGTGGGATAAATGGAAAGCCTCCTAGAGAGAATTTGGGATTATAGTCCTACAGTAGTCTCTTCAGCAATAGAGGGGCAGCAGTAGTTCTGATGGTCTGTAAAACAGGTGACTGGGCAATGGAATTGTAACATGGTGTACATCTGCATTCCCAAGCTTCATTTCTTTGGTGTCACAAGAAAACTCACTTGAGTGTAATAAAGAAGGAAAAGTGTAACAGAATGGGGGATGTAATTGCTTAATTGCCTTTTGGTAAAACATACTAAAAAGCTGCATTAAGCTGAGTAAAATGTATTTATTGTTTAAGCTGTTGTTGCTTCATTAAATATGAATATGCAACCACATTGAGTAGAAATGCAGTTGAGCTGTAAAAAAGGTGAAAATATCTTCTTAATGTATACATATATTTGCAATGTTAAAAGCTCTGTTTTCACTGAAATGCACCTCAGGTCAAAGAAAATATCTTATTTGCACTCTGCTTTTACTGTAGAGATATGTAGCTTTGCAAAAAAAAAAAAATGCGTATTCAAAATTGATTAAAGCCAAAACACGGAGAGTTTAAAATTTCTTTAAGCACAGAGAGCAGTTGTTAAATTACAAGTTACCTTTCCTTTTGAAGTGTGCACAGTAGACAGGTCTATGACAGAAGCTCAAACCAGGAATTTATTGTGTGTGAGACTCTTTAGATGCTGTTTGGATTTACAGCTCACTGGAACATTAACAAAAAAAAAAACAATCTGTAAAATTTTTAGCTACTGGTTGAGACAAGACTGGGTACGTTCTTTGACAGTGTTCTTCTATATAATATTGTTCTGTTGAAACTCCTTTATTTTATTGTGCATATATAAAACAACTTGGATATTTAATATTGCAAACTGCACTACATGACTTTTTTGATTTAGTATCAAAAACTTGTAGCTGGTGTTCTGTTTATTGAATATATGTATGTGCACCTGGTGACATCTCATCTGTGATTTTCTGACACCAGAAAAATGACTTTTCAAAGATTTTGCAACCATTGATGACAGTAAAAGGAGTGTTACGCTGGAGAGAAATCAGCTAGTCATTAAAAACAGTGTGTGTGTGTGTATGTGTGTGTGTGTGTGTGTGTGTGTGTGTGTGTGTGTGTGTGTGTGGGTTAGCGCATGCGTGCATGTGTGTGTGTGTGTGTGTGTGTGTGTGTGTGTGCGTAGTGCTGGCAATTACTAGAAGAAGTAGTGTTCATTTACAGTATGCTCCTGAGCCCACCTACCCCTCACACAATACTTTGTAGTGTGGGTCATGAAACCACAGTCCTTGAACATCATATATTAATTGTTGCAAGTTGTGTACGTCTTATGGTCTACTGATGCAGTTACTTGGAGAAATTCTATTTTCTTTCTCTTTAGCTTGTCTCTGTGGCCAGATTTTCCACTTTAGCTCCTGTACTGATGCTTTTGTCTTCACAAAGATGGGCATGTACACTGTTTTTATATTTTGTACATCTTAAGAGCAGCCACCTTCCTCATGGTTTAAATGAAGCTGTAAACATCAAATGTTTTTTAAAATATAGGAAATATGTTATTTATTCTGTTTGATGCATTATGGGTTAACATTAGTGTTTTCCTATTGGTTAACTGTTTAACAAATTTTGATTTAAATATGGCTGCAATATTATCTGGTTGTTTGTTTCTGGTGAAGTCTTCGGACGAATAACGGATTAATAAATTTGGTTTACGCTAAAAGAATTGTGTCGAGCATCTGTTTCCACCAGTGTACTTTTGCTGAAGCCACAGAGCTAAAGACGAAATCTTGTATAAGACTGTAATTTTATGCGAAGTGCTTTCAGAATGGGGAGCTGGTACTCCTAAGGAAGGTCTGCCAACCAGTTTGATGCCTTTATCAGCACCATTTTAGTATCCCTCCTCTTTCACTGTAAAGGTGGATAGATGACCTATGTTTGTTTGCAAATTTCTTTTGCACCATTCTTGTTATTTTTAATGTTTAATATGATGGACACTTTACTTCTTAAATGCTTCATTGCAAAAGCCATTAAAAAATTGCTTTTGCCAATGCTGATAATTCCATTACTTTGCAGGTGGGTACACATTGAAATCAAGGGTCCCCACATTCTTTCCTTCTCTTTCTAAAGCTAATATGTTATTTGGATCTGCTATGCTTTTCTTCGAAAGCATTTTTATTGAAATTGTGTACTCTGTAGCACAGCCATTGCAAATTAATTCTATGCATCCAGTCTTATCACTTAAAATACTTTATAATAAGCAGGACTGAAATGTTCTCATTTTCTTTGTACAATCCACTACCTACATTTATTTATTTATTTATTTATTTATTAACATTTGTTTGCTAGGATAGTCTGGCTGGACAGCTAGTCTCTGTTTTCAGAGGAGTCCTGGGGAGAAAAGCTCCAAACAGTTACAGAGTAATGAACAATTTGTGGTAATAATCAAGGTGACAAAGTTTAGGAAACACATGTAGAAAGGTTAACAAGCTATAATACAGAGTTAAAGTACAAACGTGATCATACACTTTATAGACAAGTGTAGGTACAGTATATTTTCATTACAGAGCCTTAGTATAGTACAGGTATATAAACAATATTTACAGTATGTACAATGAGAATAAGTGGAACACCATATTAGTAATTTGCCTAAGGCATCAGGAATTAACATCCTGCAGTAGGGTGGGACTTCAGGGAGTCCCATTGCAGTTACATAAATGGTTGGTGTATAGATATGATTTGAGTAGATTTTTGAAAGTGGATGTATATTTTTGTAGTCTGAGGTCAGGAGGCAGGGTATTCCATGTTTTTGCAACTTTGTGAGGAAAGAGAGCTTCTCCAGAGCTGTTTTTATTTATTTATTCATTAATGTCCATTTTCAGCGGAGGCCCAGGGAGAAAAGCTCCAAAAATTATAAAATCATTATATACAAGCAAGTAAAGTATGCAAAAGTTATATACAAGCAAGTAAAGTATAAAAAGTTAGCAAACAAAAAGCAGTTACACAATTCAGAGATCAGTACATAAATGTGTACAGTTTTGCAGAACACACAATATATACAACTGACAGTCAGGATATAAGTTCATCTCTCTCAGATATTATTTTCAATCCTATTACTTGTAGCAGGATGCGACCTATAAATAGGTTTTAGAGAAGGCAGATTGTGAGTAGACACTAGTCAGGTTTGGTGCAGGGACATAGCCAGTGGGATTTAAAATAATTGTTTAGATTTTTTTGAATTGACTAATTGAGGGGTTCAGGGTAAGGTCAGATGGAAGCATGTTCCAGATTCTGTCTATTGAATTAGCAAACAAAGATTCTCCAGATTAGTTGTTGGCTTTGGTTGCCTAAATCAGGAGTTTAGCAGTGGATCTAAGTAGCCTGGCATTTTTGTAGGGATAGATAATGTTACTGAGGGAGGGTGTTTTGTCTGGGTGGTTAATGACTCTGAATGTTACAATAAGTTGATTGTATTTTATTAAGCTAGGAAGTTCCTGCCAACCAAAGAGGTTAAGGTTATGACAGTAGTGTGTCCTGTAAGGGTTACCTGTTGCAAACCTGGCAATTTGGTTGTAGCAGCTAGAGAGTTTGTTGAGTTCTGTTTTGTTCAGGTTTGTGAATATTGTTAAGGCATATAATAAAGTGGAAAGGAGATGGGTACGGGCAATTGCAGGCTTTGCTAGAGAGGTAAGGAAAGCTTTATTCCTATGTAGGGAGCCTAGCTTTTTATTAACGGTTTTGATGGTTTGGTTGATGTGCGTGTCAAACTTAAGGTTGTGGTCAGTTATGACACCCAAGAGTTTGGTATATTTATCCAGTGAGATTATGGTCCCATTGTTGGATATTATAGAAAATGAGAGTTGGGGGATTTGTGAGTAGAAGAGACTAGCAATAGCTTAGCTTTATTGGGGTTCAGAAACAGTTGATTTGAGAGCCAATTTTCCACTATGTTAAAGGTTTTTTGGGTTAAAGATAGCAGATTTGTAGGGGTAGAGGCTGTGCAAATCAGAGTGGAGCCATTGGCATACTGTATACAGGTAGCATCTGGGATAGCAGTCTGTAGGGCATTGATAAACAGTGTGAAAAGAAGGGGCCCTAATATGGAGCCTTGAAGGACTCCTTGAGTGACAGGAAGAAGGGTAGAGAGTTTGTGTTGCCATATGACCACCTGTTGTCCTCCACTTAGATAAGAATGGAACCATTGTGTGACATGATTATTTAGGGACAATTTGTTAAGAGTTTGTAAGACCATTTGGTGATTAACCATGTCAAAGGCCTTGGAAAGGTCTAGAAACAAGGCTGAGGTTAGACTGTTGCTGTTACAGTTAGAATAGATAACACTAGGAAGGAAGGAAAGGAGGAAAAACCAAATGTCAGGAACCAGAAGGCGAGGCAAAAAAAGGGTATTAGCGTACCACACTTTATTCAATGCTTTCATCCAAAGACTTCGTCAGAATGCACAAATTTCATCTAGATCAGTCAAATAGTCACACCAATAAAATAATTAATTAATCAATCAATTTAAAAACATATTGGTTTAAAACCCATACAAAGAAAAAAAACAATATGTTTTTAAATTGATTGATTAATTAATTATTTTATTGGTGTGACTATTTAACTGACTGATCTAGATGAAATTTGTGTATTCTGACGAAGTCTTTGGATGAAAGCGTTGAATAAAGTGTGGTACGCTAATACCCTTTTTTTGCCTCGCCTTCTGGTTCCTGACATTTGGTTTTTCTGGTTGGTTTGCATCCTTTTCTTCGTGGTTTTCGTTTTTGGGTGTATTCGAGATGGCGGAGGTTGTCAATGATCCGTTATTGGAGCTTTCTGTTCATTCTACTCCTACGGACAAAGACAAAGATCATAATTCTGGACTGTTTCAGGTACTTTTAACCACCATGGTTGACATTCAGAAATCGTTAAAAGTACTTTTGTCTAAAATCAGCCAAGCTGATCTTTTTACCTCTCCATCTAATTCTGATAGTGAAGAGGTTACCATTATTGATTTAGAGAAAGAAGAAGTGCCTTCCTTTGGATCCAGTGGTGGTAAAAATAAACGGACTGTGAAACCGGCACTTTTTACTGGCTTCCGTGGAAACATCAAAACTATTTTAGGCACTAAATTTGACCCTTTTTCAAGAGCTGATTACCGGGCTACCAGGGTCAGAACAGAAGAATTTAACACTAAGTGTAAATTATTAGGAAAATTATTAAAGAAATACAGGTCTTTAGATTTGGAAAACTGCTACTTTGAGCAATGTTTGGAATTAGAGATTGTACCGAAAGGACTTAGATTTTTTAAATGCCCCAATGGGATTAATGTCGAAGACTGTTTTTTTAAAACCTTAACATCTTTTTTCAACAAAGCAGGGTTAGAACTAATCAAACTGCTAATTGAGAACAATAAAAATAAAATGGTCCACGTTAAGGAAGAGATCTTAAAAGTGGATCAAGAAGTAACTAGTTTGTTGGCAGATTTTGGGTCAGATGACTCTTATGAACAGCTGTTTGTTGAGGTAGAACAACATGTTAACGAAGTGGCGACTCACAAGCATTCTAAACTATTACGCGATGTCGCCACTTACGAAAACAATACTGCTTACACTAATTTTGAACCTAACAGAAAACGTAATTACAGTGATAACCATGAAAATAATAACAAGGTTAAGATGAATTTTAACAGGACATTTTTCAATGACCATTTTAAATCTGGTGGGCCAGAAGCATCTGGCACTGACAAAAGACTTTCCTATGTGGGTTCTGTAAACAAACCGAACCCTTCTCAGAAGGAGTTTGCAGTGAATAGTGAAACACATCATGAAGGTCTTGTTTCTGCTAACCAAAGCGGAAATTTACATCATTCCACAAGCGGTGTTACAGACTGTGGTTCTAAACCTTTTTTAGTGAAGAAAGGAAACAATGTAAAAAGAACTGTAACTACAAGAAGCAGGATGGTAAGCAGTTCAAATTCATCGGGAGACGAGATCTAGAGACTTTAAATTCAGGTTTCAGTGAAAGTTTTAAAAATTGTGAATTTGTCTGATACTGTTTTAACTGAGACCGAGCTCCATATCTTAGGGTACGGGTTGAATTTTGTTCCCATTAGGAAAGCTTAATTCAGTAAAACTGTTGTTGATATCAACAAATATACTCGCAATTTAAATCTTCATTTTTTGATGAATAGTGTATCTTGTTCTAACAAAATATTTTTTAAACCTTCCATTTACACACCCACTTTAAATAATACTATCAGGGTTTTTGAAGAAATGTGCTTACAAGATTTGACGGTCACTTTAGGAAAAAACAGGAGATGGTTTGATAATTTAACAAATGAAGAACGTAAGGCATTTAATCAACTTAGAAAGAAAACTAACCGCCGTTTTATGAAAAATGAAAAAGGGGGCAATATCATTGTAATGAATACATCTAAATATAAAGAAAGCATGTTACATATTTTAAGTAATACTGAAGAATATGAGATAATTCATTTATTTGATATTAACAGTTATAGATATATTTATTCTTTTTTATATGATGCATTAATGTCTGGTGATATGGATTTTCAAATGTACGATTTTTGTGTTGTTGAAAAACCAAAAATTGGGGTGCTTTTTGGCATCCCAAAAATTCATAAAGACTTATTTAATCCGCCTTTTAGGCCGATAGTTTCTTCACCACATTCTATTACTGAAGGTATAGCCTTACTGATAGATGCTTTACTTAACCCATTAGTGCAGGACTTACCTTCCTATTTAAGGGATTCATGGGATTTTCTCAACAAGTTGAGAATATTCTCAGAATCTTTTGATTTTAATAATTTAGAATTTACCATGTTTTCTGTTGACGTTGTTTCTTTATTTACTTGTATCCCTCATGAAGGGGGGCTTGAAGCTGTTCGTAGTTATTTGACAACCCATTCTAAAATGAAAACAGGGAATATTTCTTTAGTTTGTGATTTAATTGATATTACCCTGAATAATAATTTTTTTTATATTTGACAATACCTACTACAAACAAAAGAGGAGGGTTGCCATGGGATCCGTGGCTGTTCCATCATATGCCAACATGGTTATGGCTCGATGGGAGACTGATTTTTTGGTTAAAATAAAAGAAAAATACAACATTTTGTTTTATAGTAGATTTGTAGATGATCTTTTTTTCATTATACAGGGTAATTATGATATATTAGATGCTTTTATGGTCGATCTTAATAACTCATCAGATTTTTTGAAATTTGTTCTTAGTGAAGAGAAACTTCCAGTTAATTTTTTAGATGTTACTCTCTGGTGGGATAATCAGATAAATAAATTTCAAAGCACAGTTTATAGAAAAAAGACCTTTACTAATGGTTATTTGCAATTTAAAAGTAACCATCCCAAGTATGTAAAGAAAAATATACCTAAAAGGACAGTTTATTAGAGCTTGTCGTATGACTACTAGGAACAATGATTTGATAAAGGAATTTGAATTAATTAAATCTATGTTTGTTAATAGGGGTTATGACCCCGTTTTTTTGAATGATCTTAGTAGGGAGATATTGAATAAACAAGACTCTCTTTATCCGGCTATTTTAAGCACAACTTTTGAAAATTTTGTAGGAAATAAGGATAGGGCTGTTAATGGTAGAAATTCCTTTGACGTAGTTTGTTCTTTAGATATGACGGTTGATTATTATAATATTAAAAACATTTTGGAGAAGAATTGGTGTATATTAAAAGGTAATGCTGACTTATTTAAGAGTTTAAATGATTGACTGAAATGTGTTTTTAGAAACTGTTTCAACTTTAAAGGGTTATTGAAAACTGCTGACCAAAAATCTAATAGACCTTTGACGAATAAAAGGGGTATGTTTTGTTGTGGTAAATGTAATCATTGTAGATTCATTTCTGAGGGGCCTTTTATCATGTTGGAACATCTTAACACTACCTTTGAAGTTCCTGTTTTTTTAACTGTTCCACCAAAGGGATAATATATATTAGTATGTGTAGCGGTTGTCCAGCGTTTTACGTCAGTATGACTACCTGGACATTAAGGGAGCGTATAAGGGAACATAATTACAGTATCAAAATTAAGGATTGTAAGAATGCACTTTTTTGTCATACCCTAGAGTGTGAAAAATATAAAAAATTTCTTTTTTTCTATTTTAGAAGTTTGCAACGCAGACATCAGGGGTGGGGATTTCAAGAATTTTTTAGAGCAAAGGGAGACTTTATGGCAAATTAGACTTTTTTCCGATAAAAAACCCGGATTAAATGAAGCTATTAATATTAAGTGTTTTTTAAGATATAGGAAGTTAAAGTTAAATAAGGACCTGGACTTCCAGGCATATTTTGATTAGTGTGAATTTTCCTTGTTCTTTATTTATACATTTATATATGTATTCATTATTTTTTCTGTTTTTTTCTTTGTATGGGTTTTAAATCAATATGTTTTTAAATTGATTGATTAATTAATTATTTTATTGGTGCGACTATTTAACTGACTGAGCTAGATGAAACTTGTGTATTCTGACGAAGTCTTTGGATGAAAGCATTGAATAAAGTGTGGTACGCTAATACCCTTTCTTTGCCTCGCCTTCTGGTTCCTGACATTTGGTTTTTCTTCGTTTTTTCTGGTTGGTTTGAATCCTTTTGTTCGAAAGAAAGGAGGGCTGAGGTGGTACTGTGGTGTGGTCTAAATCCATGTTGGGAGTTAGCTAGTATGAGTTTTTACATGTGATATTTTTTACAGTAGGTGTTTTTACATGGGATATTTTCTCTATCACAGCTTTGTTACTGAATCATAACTTTCTGTTTGAATTGTAGAAGTTTAGAAGGCCAGTCAGGGCAGATTTTTTCAGGATAATATAAAATCTGATGTGCTAGGTTGAGTTGTTGGTATCATAGTAAATTTGGGAATTCTAACCAGTGTAGTGTCTGTAGGGATTATCAGTGGTGAGAGCATGATTTGGCACTGGTTACGAACCTGGCGATTTTGCTATAGCATGTGGAGAGTTTATTAAGATCAGTTTTATTTAGGTTTGTTAACACTAAGCAAGCATACAGTAGTGTTGCTAAGAGATGGGTTCTGGCTATGGCTATTCTAGACTCAGAAGTTAGGTACTTGTTGCAGTGATAGAGGGTCCCTAGCTTTTTGTGGACTTTAGAGACAGTGAGGGATATATGTTTGTTGTATTTTAGTTGTTAGTCGATTGTAAATCCTAGCAATTTGGCCTGCCTCTGGGACTGGGGTGATGAGGGTCTTGTTAGCTGAGGATATGGAAAAGGTAGTATCATTGGTCTTTGTTGGGTAGAACAACATAAGTTGTGTTTTCTTTGGGTTTAATATTAACTGGGATTTGTTTAGCCAGTTTTCTATCTCTGTGAAGGATTGTTGGGTTTTATGTTGGAGAAGGTGTATGTTGGATGCAGAGCAGTTTAGAGTTGCATCATCAGCGTATTGGACTGTTTCAGCTTTTGTAGTTGCTAAGTGGAGCTGGTTTGTAAAGATGTTGAAAAGGAGGGGCTGAGAATAGAACCTTGAGGTACACCAACTCTGACTGGGAGTGGGAAGAAAGGGAGTTAAGCCTTTTGACAGACTGATGGTGGTTGTTAAGCTAGCTATTAAACCAGAGCAGAGTGGGGCTGTCAAGGTTGAGATCTGAGAGGCAGGTTAGGAGTTTATTGTGGGAAACTGTATTGAGAGCTTTGGATACATATAACAATGCATGCCTCATATTGATATGATGTAATATTTATATGCACATTCTGCCTCCCTATCCACTACCAGCCCCCTCTCAAATTGTAACACTATCCCGTTGCCTTTCTTCTACTATCTACCTACTGTATTCTGTCTAACACTCTGTTCAGTATTCCAATTTCCTCTTTAATCTTTTCACCCAACTTCTACTATTTTATTTACCTTATCTATTGCCTTATCGTTTCTTCCTTGACACTACTGATGTTCCCCACTTTCCATATTTTTGCAGTTTCCTTTTTAACTTTCCTGCTATTAGTAGCAATATCAATACTTTTGTCTCACTTCATGACCCTGATTTTCATCCAGTATAAATAAACATAGCACCCATCACTCCTTTCTCATCTTGTTGTATAAATTGCTTTGTATTTCTTTAGAATCATAGGAATTACAAGACAACTAAGCTATGAGGCAAACTGCATATTTCCAGTACTCAGCCTCATGATTTGATTCCCACTTGTGGAAGGCCAGAGCAGGTCAGAAATTTATAGATGCCTATCCAACCATTAAGGTTAGTCGTAAGACAGACAAGGAAGCCATTCTGTTTAACATATAAGGCCAGCCTTTTCCAGAAATGGGGTAAACGCTGGTTAATAAAATAGTCCCTTTAACATGTTTTGTTTATAAGGAGACTGGAAAACTAGAACTAAGTGAAGTGTTTATGAAACTGAGATACAAGTGGTCAAAGAGGCTTGAGTCCTTAACGGAACATAATGCAAGACATAGTTCTCAATCCAAGAGTCTATGAAACTTTAAGTAAAGAAATAGACCTCATGCCTGTGTTGTTAGTTAAGGGTCTTTGTGGCATTAATCTTTTTAGTTAGGAACCAGAGGGATGTTTCTTGCTGTATGAAGTGTCTGGACAGGTACATATCAAAGGGGGTTAGCCCTATTACAGTAGAGTACAGGTATATAATAACTCATTTCAACTTAGAAAAGATATCTTTAAATATCAGTTGTGGAAATAGAATGATTACCTGACTACAGATGAGATATGATGTTTGAAAGAGAGAGTTGTCAACCAAGATGCCAAAATGCCTGACTACCATTTCAGTTTTGAGTTTGTTGCTAACTATTTTGTAATTTGGAAATGATAGCTTTTTTACTAAATGTGACAATACTATACTTTTTATAATTTAGTTGTATCCTCTTTTCAATAAACTATTGCTTTGTGTTGATTACTTTTTCATATAATGCCACAGTGTCAAGGGCTGATCAGACAAAAACACCTAGCTTGCAGTTACCTACAAGCTTTGCGGGTCATTGGTCTGGGTTTATGACTTGGATGTTAGAGAAATATATGTTGAACAAGAGACTTCCAGCACTGATCCCTGAGGTACACTGCTAGTTGCATTCCTGCCTTCTGGAGAGACACTTGCTGTTTTAACTATGTAGGTTCTAGCTTTTAGCCAGTTAGTTATCTACTTTAAAATTGATAGATCTAAATGTATGTCTTTTAGCTTATTTACAGTACTATAGTGGGGAATATTACAAACTGCTTTGGCTGGATATGGACTGAATAACCACTGTCTGCAACCTTTGTGAACTTCCAGAAAGAGTTTACCAAATTAAGTAGAGATGATCTCCCTCTGACAAAACCAAAGTACTGAAAGTCAAAGTATATGATATTTGAGATATTGCAGTTGATGACATTAGGTATGATGCATTCTAAAGTCATGAAGATTAAACTAGCTAGACCTGAAGTTTGTGGTGGGGACCACCTTTGAAGGGGCATCACAACAGTAGTTCTTCAAAGTTCAGAGAAATGCCCTTGAACTAAGTCTAGTTTAAACAACTTCAGAAGGGGTCCCACAAGGGTAAGTCTGGAAGTATTTCTTAAGCAACCAGATAAGATGTTTGAGCTGTATAAAGTTATATTTTTGCTTTTTGGAAGAACATTTAAGACAAGTTTGTTTGTGATTTTCCAGAATGTCTAAAATTCAGGGATTTGCTGAATTGTGATGACTGTTCTATGGTAACATATTCTTTGGGTCAGTGTTGGCAATGACTGAGGGTTATTTAATAATTTTCTGATTTAGGATTAATAATTGTCATTGGCTTCATATGTTAGTTTCATTTCATTTTTAGCTTTTATCTTCCTAAAGGTGTCTTGCATTTCTTTTGTGACCCATTTGATAGAGTCTTTAATGTGGTAGCTTTAGATTTTTTATTATAATTTAAAGGTTTGTTTCCCCTTTTGTTTTAGTGCTTATTTAAACTGGTGGACAGCAATGGTGGTTTGTTTTTGACTGTCCCAATATACTTGTAGGGACTTCAAGATCTGAGCACTTTCCACTTGGGAGTAAGATCCATTGCATAAGTAGCAACTGAGGCTACATGGAGTCTGGTGGTATTTGAAGTAAATCTTGATATTGCAACACTTAGTTTGACTATGTTAATTCTCTTGAAGTCCTTAAATTCAGATTTCTTCACTAAAGCTGTATATGAGACTTTAAAGGATAAGGTTGCTAGCTGTTTTTAGATTTAAGCAGGGCAGGAGACACTATATGAGTGGTACATGAGTGGGCTATGTTGGTAAAGACAAGCTCTATAATACCTTCCCCTAGTGGTCTGGTTACATATTTGTTGTAGGGAATTATTACTTATTATGATGAGAAATCTATTGGAATACCCAGCTTTTGAAGTACAGGTGCACCAGTTCAATAACCAACTGAAATCACCCAGCATATAAGTATTTTTCATTATTGGTACTTAAAACTGTATATTCAGCAATATTTATTGGTTTGCACTTGAAATGAAGGGTGGCTTTTAACAGGTCTAAATTTATTTTGTTTGGGGTAAGTTGGAGTTCAATGTGTTCAGTTAGTGGATAGGTGCCAATTTTCCTAAAGGTGATATGGAAATGCCCTCACAGCTTCCCTTACAGCTGAATACATAGTTAGCTCTAAACTTTCATAGCAGGGAGTGTTATCTTTACAATGAAATCAAGTCTCAGTCATGACAAAAGTAGAGATATGATCAAGTTTCAGAAGAGCTCCACAATCAGGTAATCTGTTATTAAACTTCTGGCATTGAGAAGAACAACAGTGATATAGTTAGAATTTGAGATGTAGTTTTATCTAGTGTGTTAGGATGTCCAGTAGCCAAACTCATATATGAAAGATACTATGGGGTAGCAAGATCACTGGCCAGTAAGCAGAAGCCATGTAATGAGAGATGCTTGATCTGTCCACTTTCTCATCCCAAGCCGACACATACTGGACCCCACTAGAATATCTTCTTCTTGGTCTATTATCAAAGCCAGTTATCTTTTCTTTGTATTTAAGTATCATTCTGGGTGGACATAGGATTTGCCTCAGGCCTTGCCTGCATTTTACAACATGCGCTGTGAGATCCAACATACTTCTTTGCATGTTCTCCATGTAGACTGCATCAAATTTTTCATATCTACATGGATTACAAGGAGGTCATATTCATATTTTTCCACAGTGAAAGACTGAATACCCCATGTTACATCACAAATCCTAGCACTACAGAAATGTCTATTGCCCTGTCCTTGTCTAGCCTTGTAACCATGCAGTCATTGTGCCAAACAGTAGCGTCAGCAATTACTAAAACATTTATTTTTATACTCATGCATTTGGTGCACTTTTGCTCAAAGCACAGTTAAGGGTAAATTACAATTGTGGAAGCTGAACTTTCTGTATCAGTAGATGGTCCTATTATCACTGCTGCAGTAGCCTTACCCTTAGCTATAGGGATTATATCCTGCGAAAGATACAGTAGCAGGCCAGCTTCTGAAGCATCGCGGCATCTACTACATGACCAAACTGTCAAGTATCTTGAGCTGAGCTGACTTAAATACAAGATTGGGCACAAAGCCCTTCATAGCCTTCTGCCAGCAGAGAGGGAGGCTGAGCCCTGAAATGACAATGTTAGGAAAAGAAGAAAAGGGGGGTGGATAGAGGGAGCAGCTAATGCAGCAATGATAATCTGAACATCTATTGTTTTGATATGTTCAACTAACGCAACTCTATGTTCATCAAAGTGGCCACTGCTGTAGTAGCTTTAGCTATATGGCTGGATTACCATAGCTAGCTACATTTGGGAGAGGGAAGGAGAAGAGTCCAAGAACACCTGGAGAATGATCCAAGAAAAGCTTGATCTGGGCCTAGGGAAAGAATCAAGCTTATAGTGCTTTGTGAATGTATGTACTGAGGACCAAATACCAGCATCTAGAACACTTCTAGAACCCAACCCTTTCCAAAATGCCATAGGTGAAGCCAAGGACCTGATAGACTGGGCCTTGATCCTGCCTGGAATAGTTTTGTTATGGTGAGTATGACAAAAGCCAGTATTCTTAGACAACCATTTAGAAATTGCTTATACACAGGTTATCCCTTCTTCTTATCTTTAGAAGAAAAGAAAAATTGATCTAACAATCTGAAAAATTTATTTCTCTCATGATATAGTATCTGAGTTGTCTGTGGACATCCAAGTATGAAGTATCCTTTCTACTTCATTTTTTGTTTCATGAAAGAAAATGAGGAGATGGATAGATAATTTGGATTAAAGTAAACCTGGATATCATTTTAGGCATAAAAGTAGGATTAGTTCTCAAAGAAACCCTACCTCTATGAAATCCTATCCCTACTGAAAATGAGATTGGGTTGACTCACCATAAAATCTTGCAACTCAGATAGTCTTCTTGCAGAGGTCAGAGCAATCAGTAAAACTGTTGTTCATGTTAAGAACCTCAAGTCAGACAGATTAGCTGGTCTAAATAAAACAAGTGTTAGCTTCTCCAACACAAAGTTAAGATCTAAAGGAAGGTCCACCTGTTTTCTTGGAGGCTTCTTATGCAAAATTCCTTTCAAGAACATTTTAACATGAGACAGCATTGAAACAGGAGGATCCAAGGGCAGAAATTCTGAAATGGCCAATAAATGAACCATGACAGAGGAATATGAAAGGCAATAAGATAGTAAATCACAAAAAATATTGTAACACCAGAGAACTGGTTATGTTGTTGACATTAAGTAGAAAACCTTTTCAATTTGCTGTGTGATTTTCTAGAAGCAGGTGTTCTTGCCTCCAACAGTACCTGCTACACATCCTCAGTATACAGGTGCCTAAATAGATTTAAGACCCTATCATCCAGGTAGTCAACTGAAGATGATTGATGTCTACATGTATCATGTGAGTAGATCCCTTCTGTGAGGAACTGTGTGATAACTACCCCTGGTCATTTCCTAAAGAAAGTAGAATCACCGTTGTCTGGGCCAAAATGTAGTCACCACAATGATCTTGGAGGATTCCTTCTGAATCTTCAGAAGTATCCTGGATATTGGTGGAAGAGAATATAGGAATATTCCTGCCCAAGGAAAAGAAAAGAAAAGCCATCTGTTTTTCAGGCCTTCTTGCATGGAGTCCTGGAATAGAATCTTGCCAGTTGATTGCTCAGAAAGAAGGTAAACAGGTCTACTTGAGGAACTCCCCACAGATAGATCAAATCTTGGAAGACCCTCTGATCTAGTTTCCATTTGTGAGTGACTGCCCTGGTCTTGCTCAGCTCATTTACCACACAATTTCACTCTGAGGAAATGTAGGATACCTGTAGAGTGAGATTGTGTTGTGAGGCTATATCCCAACCTAACATGGCTAGTCTGCAGGGGGAAAAACTTGGTCTCCCCTTGCTTGTCAGTGTACCACATGGCTGGTGCATTGTCTGTAACCCCTTGAAGAGGTCCAAGGGAGGAAAAGATGGCTTAGAGAATTGAATGGCTAGACCAAGCAAGCATCTCCTTGACATTTATGTGCTTACACCTGTCTTTCATGTCTCACAGCCCTTGCACTTTTATCCCTCCTGAACTGTTCCATAAACAAAATCTGAAGCATCTGTGATGACTGAGTGACTGCTATGGAACAGGAAGGTAGAAAGAGAGACTTGGATTTAAGGATGTCTGTTCTACACCAAAATATTCTGTTCAGACAATCCCCAGCACTGGTATTTGAAAAGATGAAAGGTATTGATGCTGGGAACAAAGATATTCCAAATACCTCTGTATATTTTTCATGTGGAGTCTTGCTATGGGTATCATGAGAAATATAGTTGCCATGAGAACAAAATCCTGAGGTATTCCCTCACACTGATGAAAGCCTGAGTAGAAAGCTTTAGAAAAAGATCTAAATAAAGAACTATTTGTTTTTCCTGTGAAAGAAAAACTCTTTCAACTGAGGTGTCTAGCTGACATCCCAGGAACACAATTCTGTATGAAGGAGTCAATAAAGACTTTTGAATGTTCTCTTGGAATCTCAGTTTCTATAAGTGATCTCTCACCTAAGACAGAGATTCCTGACACTTTTAAAAAAAGGCTCTGCAAAGATAAGCAAATTGTCTGATTGGGAGATGGTAAAATGTGGATATGCTGTACCATGCAGTGAGCTATAACTGAAGCTAGACACTTTGCAAACACTCTTGGTTCAGTGGATAGTCAAAAGAGTAAGAAAGTGAACTGATAACATGATTCAGACACACAAAACCTTAAAAAACTTCTGAAGCCAGGATGAAAAGTGATGAGATGAGAAATATCTTTTAAGTCTAGAGTTAACAGGAAGCCTGAAAGAGGATGAAGAGGTAATAGGTTGTGGAGTGACGTCATTTTTAATTTTGAGACTATCACAAAGAGGTTTAGGAAAGAATGATGCAGAACTGGTCTCTGAGCATTTTCTTTCTTTAGCATTAGGAACATTCTTGAATGAAAACCCTTCCCATCAGGAAAGGAGGAAGTGGTTTTGTCACTCATTGGGACAGCATGTGATGAAGAACAGGCGAAAACAAAAAAAAATTCTGATCTGGAGGATGAAGACTGTCCCTCCTGGGAAGAAGAAATGTCCTCCCAATGTCAGCTGTAACCTCGATGAATGATTTCCATGACCCAGTTGTCTGAAACAATCTGTTGCCTAACAGAAACATGGAGATTCAGACTTTCTTGAAGAAAAAAGGGGCCAGGATGAGAGGGGGTCACAATGTCTCTTGAACAGTCATTCAGACTTGTTGGACTGTCCTTGGTTTTGGGAGGTATGACACTTCTTTCAGGAACCCCTTTGCCATTTCTTTTTAAATGTCAAAATTCTGTTGTGACTGTTTATTCTGTTTTTTTTTGCCAAAATCAGATGAGAGGATAGAAAATCCTGTGGACAATTTGGAAAAGGAGAGCTGACAAAGTTAGAGATTCCTTGGATTACCTTGTTCCTTTCATCACACTTTTTGATCACACCTGCAGCAGAAGGGCCTAATGCTAAATCTCCATCCAAGGGCAACTTTAAAATTTTATTTTAGTATCACCTGGGAGGTTTGGAGAATGCAGCCTTGCAAATCTCCTCAAAACAGTTTCAGTGGCCATAGCCCTGGAAGAAGTATCGCAAAAGTCATACACATGCTGCATACAATGAATAGTGAACTGTGCAATAGAGGAAACTAAATTATTTAAAGCATTTTTTTTCTTCATAAGTATAAGGTGCAGAAAAACTATTCCTTATACTTTCACAATTTATCACAACAAATTTTAACATATGAGGCTGACCATTCAAAATTCTGCAAATTAAAGTTGCAGAAGTATACGTATACACTTTTTTTTCTCAGACATATCAATAATTTTCCCATCCTTATCAGAAAGAGTACGATTGCAAATAACTAAGTGCTTAGCAGCAGTGGGATCAGCTAAAGCTATAGCTGCTGGGTCAGTTTTGGTTTCGGGAATAGTGTATAAAAATTTAAAAGACTGATGAACTTCATACATCCTACCTGCCTTTTTAGTGGCAGCTGGCTGAATATTATGCAAACTGTAAGCAGTAAGACATACAACCTCAAAAGCAGACAGATCACCAGGAATGGGTTTAGGTTCTTGAAAATCCTTCTGTAACAACATATAGTATTTTCTGGGGGGCTGAGAAACCTCAGTGTTCCCTAACTGAAAACACTGGCACATTCTAGAAATAGTCTCAGTGAAGGAGAAAGAACCCCCACAGGGAGAATCAGAAGCTAAGCTCTCCTCTGATTTTAAATCAGGAATCTGAGGGAAAAAAAACAGTATCTGTCCCTGCATCTTCATGTTCAAATTCAGAATCTTGAATATATTTAGGAAAAGAGGAATCCTGTTTCCATTATCAGAAACTGCTTTACATGAAGAACCAACATCCTGAATTAAAGCCTGAGCCAGACCCAGTAAACTACTCATATCCAAAGAAAATTGAATAAGAATACGTGCTTGTTTTTTTTTTTTTTTTTTTTTTGACAGGAAGAAAATTGGGCCAATCATGTGACTAATTGCAGCAGTTGCTTCCCCAGTGATGGACACAACATTCTGACACAACAGAGACACCTTCCTTCTTCCCTCTCCCAGGAATTCCAAGAATGGCTGTCCCTTGCCCACTGATGGGACTCCAACAGCCACAGAGGACATGGCTGACCTCTAGTCCATAGTTGCTACAGATGCTACACCAGAGGGTTCTGGGGTAAAAGATGAGTGTTCTGAGATACAACAAATTATTGCAGCAGGTTGACCCCCTTGCAGCAGAGGCAAATTGCTAGCCTGATGTGGTAGCAAAAGCTGTTTTTTTATTTTTCTCTTAGTGGCTGGAAGAAGGACTGACCATGGGACCAATAGTCTGGCCCATGGTCAAGCTGAAAATCATGCCTGTTTCATGAGGAAGACAAGCAGCAATTACTGGTAAATACTACTAGTCCACAAAGTTACTTTTTTGACAGAAAAAAACAATAAAATTCAGTTTAAAACACTATGCCAGCCCCACACAAGTAAAATAAACAGAATATCTACACAGAAAAAATGTTTTCAGTTACTTTATACTACTTTTAAACAGACAGAAAAAACGAGTGCTGCAATTAAAAATACATCACAGTCTCGAGGCAGTCAGTTAAAACATAGCACCTAATCATTTAAAATAACTTTCCTAAAGAGGAAAGTAATAAAACTTCAACAACAATAAGAAAATGGAAGTTTTTTTTCTCCAATGGGGACTTATCTGCACAGCAAAGGAAACCACAAGCTGACTGTCGATTCGCAAAAGGTCAAAAGCCTCAGAGCAGCTTGCTCTTTAGCGGCAGTAAAATTCTGCCCAAACATGCCTTTTAGTCAGCTCTTCTCGAGCTACTTAACAGTTTGGGTACATGAAAGGTGGTGTGAGGCTTTGTAAGCTGGCTGGTTGTTATATCCTTGGCAGTATGTAACCCATATAGCTAAAGCTACTGCAACAGTGATCAATATGATGAACATCTAATAGCAACCTTGTGCAAACACTCTCAACATACAACGATGCAGTAGTGCTAAAAAGCACAGAAACACACAGCCTAACAACAAAAGCAAAATCACATGGTTTAGGTCATTTGGAGGGAAACAAAAGTAAAGCTGGTAGCAACATCTATACAATGTTAACTTCCCTACTGCTGCATGAGACACAGCTGAGACCAATGGTGTCCAAAGTACAACAATAAATAGTAAACCACAATTTACAAGTAACCAATTGGAACACAGCTTTAAACAAGGGTAGTCATGATCAAGAAGCCAGTACAGTAGTAAAATACTCCCATGATTCAATAAAATCCATGTAGGCTCTGTGTAGAGCCTACACAGAACGTACCAATGTACACAGCCATGGTTCCCCCTCAGTAGCATGCCATGCAAATTAATCGTGGTGAGCTGCTGAAGGAGAGCATAGTAACAGTGATATTGAATCTGTGTAGGCAAAAGTGCTGAGGCTGGTCAGATGTTATGTACACAGTGAAGCTCCCTGTAATATTCCCTGCTGCTGTTAAAATGTGGTGTGAATCAATAATTTGTGTTGTAAATGTCTAATTTTTCTTGAATAATTTTTGTTTTTCTATTTAATGTCTGTTTGCATGGCGTGGTGTGGAGCGCAGCAATGACACGCTTCACTTACACATAGGCAGCTGACACCTGCCAGACATTTAAAAATAGAAACCAGATGTAATTAATGATATCTGTCTTTATTTTTTTAATTTTTTAATGTCTATGTTCGGAGCACAGAGAGCAGCAATGCCAAGCTGCACTTGCACACAGACAGCAGACACCTGCCAGACATCTAAAAATAGAAACCAGATGTAATTAATTATTTATTTCTGATTTTGTTTAAGCCCATTTGAGCCCATTTCCATGGTATGTCACAGTAGCTTAGTAGCATATGTGAAGGTACACTAGATTGTATACTATCCAAGTAGCTAAATGGTTAGAGTGATGGCCTAAAGCTTTGTAGGTCATGGGTTCAAGCCCCTAGCAGACACACCATTTGTTTAATGCAATCTAAATGTTTGTTTAATTTAAAAACATAACTTTTACATTTGGCAGAGCTGAGTGGTACTAAGCATGGCTTAAACCTGATTAATGGCTACTACTGTTTGCGCATTGCTAAGCTTCGCTTAAACCTCGGTTGTGTGAGTTTTTGTGAAGTGATGCTTTGATTCACTGATTTGCTTGATGCTAAGCACTGCGGCCCTTTTTTGAATGTTGCTAAATGATGTGTAAGGGTGGGAAAAGCCTATATTAAGGGCAATAAGCAGGAATTCTGCAGCATTCATTAGACTCTATCTAACAGTATTTCAGGCAGTGTTGGAGAGGGTGCACAGGAGTCCAAAATTTTTGTTGGGGTCCTGATACACAGTTATGAACCTAGTCTGTTGGAGAGCAATTACTAGGCCTCAGAATGTAAGACTGAGACCTGGGATTGGTTGGCCAGGGACCTTAACAGTGCTACTGGTATCCCCTGTACTAGTGAGCAGCGTCATCACCACTATCATGACCTGAAGCGTAGAAAGAGGGGAACTTTGGACACTTGGGTCCAAGTGGTGAGGGCTGAGCATGCCACAGACATATGTAAGTATTTTTTACAGTATTTTACTAAAATGCAAGATGAATCTGTGCAAAACTGGTATGCATAATGGTGTGCTTCCCCCCAACAGCAGCAGCTAAGAGGGCTTGCAATGTCCAGTCCCATGCTGAGCGCCTGGCCAGGTTACATAGTGAGTGAGGTAAGTATGGATATATTATGCTAAATGTAGTGCAATAAACAATAAAGAATAAAAAACTGTACTGCAATAAAGAATAAACAATACAAACTGTTGTGCAATAAATAGGCAATTAGAAGTGTAGTAAAATAAATGAACAATAACAACTGTATTGCAATAAACAATAAACAATACCAATAACAGTAAGCAAAAAGGTGTACAACAGGATTGTGGTGTCATAACATAATTGCACTAGAGCTCTATGTATTGTATGTGTACAAAACTGTAATAGCTGTAGAATGCAAAAGTAATGGCCTGTAAAATGTATTGTGCTACTCATAGTACTGTTCAAGGCTGTCTCCAGGCCAATGTCAGTCACATAATGCTTTCCTTTCCTCCCACTCCATAAACAAAAGGTATATGGGTGAGGTAGCTCACTTTATGGGCAGATATTGTGTGTAGACTTCACATATAATAAACAACAGTTCCAATAAAGTGTTAAGCAGCATTGTGTTTACCTAAATACATCTGTCTTAATATTTGCATTAGGACTATATTCATTGCATGTCTGTTCTAATGTTATTGCAGTCAAGTGTAAAACTGTAATAGCTGCAGAAAACAAATGTAGTGGCCATTAAAATGTATTGCTCAATTCACTGTATAGTTTAAGGCTGTCTCTAGTCCAGTGTAATCACATAATGCTCTCCTCTCCTCCCACTCCAGGAACAAAAGGTATATGGGTGAGGTACCCCACTCTATGGGCAGATATTTTGTGTGTACACTTCACAGATAATAAACAACAGTACTAATAAACTGTTAAGCAGCATTGTGTTTTCCTTAATAAATCTGACTTAATATTAGGGTTGTATTCATTGCATGTCAGTTCTAAGTTGCTGCAGTCAGTTGTTACATTATTTGCAGATGACCCTGTAGTCACAGCTTTTGGGTTTTACTCCCATGACTGCCAACTAAGGCATGACAGCTGTCTAGTTTACTTAATGTACACAAACATACCTCTCAACTGTCATGATTTTTCATAATATAATTACAACTGCCTAATCTGTCTCTTTCATGATTACCAGATAAATGATTACCTGGAATGCAATATATTTTCAAATCTGTTTACAGAACACCTTGGTAGTTATGTAAGTCCACATTATGTGAAACTGTTCCATGTAGCTGTGTACCTGCATTTGTTACTACTTGGCCCATGCTGCCCCATGCTAACAGCTTGAGATGTATGTACGTGCTGCACTGACACTGCACACCTGTAGAAGTATGCAGTGCTACTCCATGTAGTAATATTACCTGTGAGGTAAGTAATGGTATGTTTTTCTCTCTCTCCCCGCCCCTTATTGTCTTTATTTATTATTGTTATTTATTATTATGATTTAATATTAACATATTTTGTTAAACTAACTGTTTTGTTGGCCTTATGGTATAATTCATACTGGCTTGCTGTTAACATACTTACTGTTATGTTACTTAATGTTCTATTACACATAATATACCTTAATATGTACTTGGATAAATAAATATTATGTTCTTTTCTGTTAATACTAACATTGGTTTGGTTATTACTAACCTTAACTTATTGTTGTAACTACTTCACTACAGAGCATCAAGGTCAGTCGGATTCTCGTGATCCACCTACCTTGCCTCCTCCGGCTGTGGCACTGAGTCCCAGCTCATCTGGAACCAGCCTGGTGGTGCCTCCTCTGCTGCCCCTGCATTACCTGCAGTGTCAGGTAGTACCGCCCCATGGGATGGAGACAGCTCCCCCCTTTGAGAACAGTGGTAGAGGGGGAGTTATCACCTGTGATGAACTGCCAGGTTTGGTGTCTGGGATCGTCTACTGTGGTTTTGGACAATGCTGGCATCAGATGGGGAGCATGCTGGCCACCCTGGTGGGGCAGGCTCACCCTGGAGCCCAGCCTCTACCACTGCCACCCTTGAGGCAGTGATGGAGCAGAGCTGACAGTCCCATGGGAGGGGATGTGAGTCATACTGCTACCTTGTGGAGGCACACTGGACTGAGATTCCACAACACCATCCCCATCCAAGGTGTTCACCCCCCTCTTGTGTCACACACCACCCCTGTCTGCCATTTTATCTGTCTTGTCTGTCTGCAAAAGCTTCCTCACATACCCAACTTACATCCCCCCACACATACCTATGTCCCTTCCCCAACATTCCACTCTCACCTTAAAAAAATGTGCACCTGCCACCCCCCCCCCAAAGAAAACTCTCCATTTCACACATGTCTACTGGACACACATAATTTGGTCTAATTGGCTTATCAACACAATTGTGTTGTCCTCACCCCTCTCTCTGGGGATGAGAGTCCAAAGTCATCTACAAATTCTGTCAAAGTGCACATTTGTTGCTGTACAAGAAATGAATAACTATGGTTCTTTCCTACACCCTTTCTGCATGTACTTACCTACCTTTCACTATGTTTTTCCCCTGCTTGCACCCCATTTCACCACTTTCCTATCTCCCCATTTTTCTTTTTTTTATATATTTTTAGCACAACACTGTGCGATGTAGTTCTGTTTAGCTCAGCTAAGTGGAGCTATATCAATATATGTGTTTTAAATGATAGTAAACACATAGACAGTAAAGGCCTGTCCTGTGTTTCGAACACAAGAGCATCATACCTGTAGAGCACTGCACTAATCTGCCACACCACACAGCTGTTCATTAAAACAGGTGGTTTAGTAATTGCAAGTTACACTCATTAAGCATGTTTAAGTAGAGCCGCGCATCATGCTGTGTCACGCAAACTTGCTTAAAGAGTAATGGAAAACTTGGTAGTGTACCTTGGACTCTGGTGCAAGAGTACACCACTAGAAAGCCAAACACAGAACAATGGATGTAAGTGAAGTCTCTAATAGCCTCCTTTTATCAGCAACATTTACAAATATATCTGCTAAGGCATAACTGGCTAAATACATGTTCAACTGGGACCCTGGTGCAGAAATACATTCATATTAAGCCATGCACATAATGATGGCTGTAGAAAAGTATCTTACAGCCTGTATGTGTGTACTTATCTCTTACAAATACACCTGCTGTAGCAATGACCCAGCAGCTCAGTCTGTTAAATGCCTTGCAAACAATACATTTGGCCACACACAGTCCTGGGTTCATATCCAGTGGTGTGTAGCATTTTAATTACATTATTATGAAGCCACCAACTAATGGCTGAGTCATGCACTATTAATCTACACAATGCATTTCAAATGGAATGTCTGCTTTCACTGATGAAAGTCACAGGCCTGCAGACAGAAACAAACTTCACATATCCCTACGGCAAAACTATAAGTGCATAAAGTGTCACATTATATATCAATATGCATTCACAGAGGGTTTTAACTCAGGTAATGCAAATGAAGCCCACTAATATCCGAGCGCCACACACAATTATTTCATAATTATATTACAGATTAGCACAGCTGCACAACTAACATACACATATAAAGCCCCTGCTTGTAACAAGGACTGAAAGCATACACATTCCAAATGAGTACCAGACTGTAACACGTGGCCTGACAGTTGCCGAAATGGTAGACATAATTTTATATTTATCTCCTATATTGCTCAGGGACACAACAAACATGTTGTCTAGTACTCTGTTAATGACACAGTTGCCTAACATACTTACCTTAGAAACATGCCTCAATTGGAGTGGAAGAAGTACCCTCACTCTGGCTCTCCATCTACAACAAGGCTGACACAGCTTCCACAGTTACTCCTACAGCTTGTTGTCCTCCAAAGTGTTCACACTCTCTGCCTATGCCTATTACCTGCAGCAGCATCTGCAGCCTGTAGCACACATATCTCTATGTAAAAGTAGCTGCTACAGACCTAACCTCTGCAATGATGTAGTTTCCTCATCCCAGCAATGTCCAGCACAACCTATCAAAAAGGGCTTCTAATCTACATGAAGGCCTTATATCTTGTACAATGGTAGCATGTCATTGGCTGATGATAGTGCAAATCAACTGTGTTAGCTGCAATTAGTATTTCAGAACCACAGATTGGTTAAGAGGCAATCAACTGCTAATGAGAAGCATGTTAAAAGGCAAACTTGCTGGCTATGGGAACCATTCTGTATGAGACTTTCTGTGCACAGAACATGCATTTTCAAAAACTTAAATATCACCACTTATCAACAGAGGAGTTTTGCACTCCAGCAGGTATGTAACCTTTTGTGTTTACAACAGGATGTAGAAGTGTGAATGTAGTTATATGCAACAGGAATTACAGCATTAAGCTTTTCTTATAACTGTGTTAATGAGGTTGTACAATACATCAAGGATGGAATGATTTCTGTCAATGTGACACAGTTCTCATGGGACTGTCTCTTTATAGAGGTTGTACTATCACATTGCTATTTGTTTGACACTGTTGTTTTCACATATTATCAGGGGGTTGCCCCTAGGAACACACTACAATACACTCCGGTGTTGGGTGTATGATCATATAGCAATATCTGTCATGGTACACATGGGAATAGCTGACTATCACTAGTAACTTAGTTGTTTCCACGCACTTAGAATGTTTGCACACTGTGGAATATGACATCCGTGATGAAGCAGTGGATACTGCCAGATATTCTGTTCTTGTTATATCTCTACATAGTATACTTCCATGTGTGTGAACATGACATGTGTTCCCATTCTATTGTCTTTCAGGAAACATGTACCCAAGATGCCATGCACCTTTCATGGATGTGGAGAAAGATATTATACTTGAAGGCCTCCAGCAACACCATGAACTCCTACAGTCCAGGGAGAGGCAAAATAGGGAACAGTGGGCATCATTATGGGCTGAACTTGTCCATGACATGAATGCCACAGGTCATCAGAGCAGGACATATGAGCAGGTTCGACAATGGTCAATGTACATGATCAATGCTGCATGCAGAAGAGTAGCAGATATAGGCAGGACTTGTGGCATCACTGATGGAGGGCTTGCAGTGGAACAACCACTTATCCACTGAGGAATTCCTGGTGAAACTAGGAACACATAACAGTTCTCAGGCGTCCATCACACTGTTAATCGTGGATGTGGGTGCCACAGTTTCCATAGCAGAGGAGCATGCAGGTAAGCTTAGTTTGATCACCACTGCAATACTGTAGCATTGTTTGTCAGTGTGTGCATACTCTTATGTGGGTGTCAGGTCTGTGTTTGTTGTGTGAGGGAGAGGGTTTAACTGCAGTTTGACTCTCATTCTCAGATGTTGACCAATATAACAATTAACACAGTAGCTTCAGTAAATGTGAGCTATATGTACATATTACCTTGTTGTGGTGCAATATGCAGTGGTACTGACACTACCTCTTCTCAGCTTTTCACAGGTCAATCAGGTATCAGGCAAGGCCATGGTCCTGCACCTGGTAAACACAACACTGTTTTGTTATAGATGTAGGTTTACAGCAATGTAATCCCTAAAGTGTCATCCCAGCCCTGCTGCCTGGATTGGTTTAATATTGGCATGACTGGCAACTGCACAGACATTGACTGTATACATGTTAGAGTCATATGTATGTCTTGTATGTGTGACCACACTAATAGAAATAGATGTGACAGCATTGTCAGGGCATTGCAGATTGTCATATGTGTCAACTGTGCAGACTCTTCACAAATGTCAGCAGTGTACCTCATTGTTGTTGATGAGATTGCTGTGTAAAGAATTTTTATTTACAAGTAATTACAGCTGTTTGTGGAAAAAGTAATGTCCTCTTGTCCTACTATATGAGGTCTGTAATAGTGACAACAGTGTATATAGCTGTATATATACTGCAACATAATAGTGCAAGTATTAATGTACTGCTTTTTCCTTTCTTATCACAGGTGACTGGGGGGTGGTCTCTGTTCCCTACACAACCTGATGTCACCGTCTTTTCAGACTCTTGTGATGGTGGTGGCCACAGTGAGGCACAAGTGGGGGTTTCAGGAGCTGAATTTGTCACAGAGGTTGCCATCACTTTTCTGCCCTCATTGTCATCGTACACAGTCAGTATGCCTACACATACCCAGTCAGGGGAGGCCACAGATATTGGACAGTCAGAGGGTGGGGACATTGAACAATAAAGTGTAGAAACTATGGTCCCAGTGAGTCTAGATACTAGCCATAGCCAGAGAGCTGGTGAGGTTCCACATAGGCAGATTGATAGGGGTGCTTGCAAGAGGCCTGCTGTCCTTCCCCCAGCTGTTGCAGATGTCACATCATGGGTCACTCGGCATATGTTTCAGGCCTTCATGGAGGCATAGGCATGTTCTGAAAGTCCACATGTATGCTCAGGGTTATGGATGCAGCACATTCTGACATCTGTGACTACCTCCACTGTATTGGTGACACCATGGATCAGTTCACTAATGCAGTGGAAAGAAAGTGGGCTGAGGCAGTGTCTGTATTGGAATGCACAGTGTCTGTGCTGGAATGTGAGGTTGAAGTTGAGTGTCGGCCTTGTGTTCGCAGGAAAACAACCTCATCTACTGAGAGTCCACATGGCCATGCACAATCATGTTCTTGTAGTAGCAGTACATCCAGAGCTACAGAGGGGAGTGTGCTTCCACAACAAGACATGGCAGGCCATAAGCTCATGGTCCTGGGTGTTCCCATGGAGGATATGGTCCCAGCAGACAACAGTCACTGTCAGGTACTACCACTGCTTCTGACCTTGGGTATGGAGGTGCTAGTGCCACTCCTGGCAGAGTCATTTCCCATGTTCTGGGATGGATATGGTGAACTTTCAGTTGTACCATGCACAGTTCAAAGCTGTCTACCATACACACATGTAGGGCTAGCACTAAGCTTGACTGTGTACACACACACTCACACACTGCACTGTTCAGGTAAAAGTTTGCAAAGAGAACATCATCTTGATACAACACTGAACCCACTCTGTGGAATGTGCCCCCACCCTGGATTATGTAGGCATGTTTGCAGTCAAGAACATCTGGTTCAAGGTTGTGGACAGCACTACAGCCATATCAGAGTACACATCCATCCACATATTCACACCTCAGTGTTCAAGGAAATGCAAGTGGTATATTATTATTCATTAAGGATAGATACACATCCAGATATTGTGAAACACTGTAGGTTCCCAGAGACACCACAGGTGCCATTCAGTACTGGAAGGGCATGTAATCAAGCAATAGCTGGCTACAGGAGCAGCTCCATGAATCCAGACATATATTGTGCATATTTGTATGTACGTGTATCTATCAAGATATATCATTACACCATGGTGTGGGATGGCATTATGTGAACACCAACTGTGTTGCTTAGGCATGCTGCAGCTCACTAGCCCAAAGGTTAGTCTACATCCTTCACTACAATTCCCTGGAACAGTGCTATGGCATCCCCCTAAGGAGAAACCAATGTATTGCATCCTGCGTTTACCAATATGGATGATCACTGAAGCCCCCCAATGTGGGATCCTTCCTGGTATGATCTGACCACAGATTAGCATCATTAAAACTACCAGCACTACCCCCTTGCAGACAATACAGACATATATTTCAACAAAGCCATTTATTACCTCCTGTGAGATGGTTTACATAGCTCAACTGCACCTCCCCCCTTTGATGGGACAGGAAAGTATGCAGAGCTCTACACCCATGCATTATATCAGCAGCATTACAATTGTATGAACTTGGCTGTACGTGACAGGAGGAACTCAGGCTCCTCATGGCCCAGCACACCTGCCTGAAGGAAAACTCCCATTAAACTGCTGTACACTAAGAGGATAGCATTGCTGTGTGACAGATGGGGTGAGGGTGCCCCCCCCCTAAAATGAAGACACAATCTCCTCAGCTAAAACAAGTACATAGTGTTTTGTGTGAAGTTGTGTAAACACAGTAACTGACAAAATTAGCCACCCATACAAAGCAGAACCACAACACACAGTGTAGTTACTTGTGTAATCTCAATGGACAGTCCCAGATTTTTGGTGAACTCATACATAATGATGCCACATATAATGGGTCTGTACACACAGCTAGCCTGTAGTCCCACAGGTTCTGCATCAACATTACTCCCCTGCCCCTACCACATGTGACACATGACATTCCTACAACCTGTCCCATAATTCCATATCTACAGAGCAGCTTGTAAATGGCCTCTCTATGGAGTATGCACAGCATCTATTAGACATGATAACATCCCAGTCTGCATCCTGCATGGGATTTGACAAGGATTACTAACACCATTAGGAAAACCTTGCAATCATAATGGAACCAATGGCTGGACCACAGCTGACTGGACAATGGCAGCTGTTATACCCCTGCACAGAGGTAGTGCATGCACTGACCACCAGAACTATAGACCTCTTTGCCTGAGTATCTGTACCTGTATGGCAGTAGGGATAATCATCTTGGAGTTGATCAGCACACATATATGTGATCTACACACAGATGACTGTACATGGTTTGAATGTCTAACAGGGGGATCATGACTGTTAAAAGTGGTGGATATTTCAGAGTCAGTCACCAAGGACCTGGGTGAGGGACATCAGGGCATACAACCTCCTGTACTGAGCCAAGCTGTCTGACTATATCCCACACTCAGACATAATTTACAAAGCACCCACCTAGGCATCCATGGTACTATCATTGTAGGGTTCACTAAGTGGCCCATTGATGGCACACATACTCAACATAGGGACATCTGCTTCCAATATCTGATTTGTAAGCAGCAGTGTTCAACAGGGCTCAGTCCTCGGTACTCTGCATCTTGGAATCCACTGTAGCTAACAATGTTGGCTGATGCCTGAAAACTGTGAACACTCATGGAGTCTGTGAGTTATGTCAATATCCTGCAAGAGGTATTGATGAACAAATGCCTGTTGACATATTAATGGCCATAAACCATGCAAATATATATGTAGCAGCATTTCCATCACTAACACCTATGTACCTGGTAAGTAGCACATCAGTTGCAACATGTAATGCACATACTCAGGGGTGAAAGAACTGGGCACACAGATCTGGCCACACAGGTTTACACCTAATGTGCCTGAGATCACCATGTCTCCCCAGTGGTATAACAAGAATCATATGTCATAGCTTAGGGCAAAATCACCCATAATTGACATACTCATAACCTCCATGTACTCTTCCATCAGCATGACAATATCTGAGTGCAATGGCCATTTGGTAATGGACCTTTCCAAGCAGTACTGGCACTTGCACAAAACAGTATGGTCCCTCACAAGGGAACTTCACATCTTCAGCATGTGTTCAATGGGCATTGTAGCCTGTGGCATATAGACTACTCAGAGGTGATCTCTGCCTTGCATATGGAGCAATGTGTGACCGTGCTTGATTGTAAATGCTGCATATCTGTAGGTGGCATAGTACATGGATTAATAACTCTAGGACATTAACCTAGTATGTGATGTTAGTAATACATGCTGGTGGGAGAGATTTGTCTAGCAGACTTTAACCCACCTTTGCAACAGAGCTCTGGCTACTGGCAAGCAGAGCACCTCAGCACATGGCATCTGTATGATTGGCTGGGTGACTGTCATTTCACCACAGGGCTTCTTCCTGTGTCCCTCTTGGACTGGGGCAATATGTGCTGATCATGTAAATAAGGGTATACAGTTGTCTACAAATGTGATGGCTGTATGGCCATTATGCTAGTGAAGTTCAAAAGTTCTATGGTTCCATAACCTGATGTAAAATGCTCTAACAGCCACACACAAAACATGGCTACATTGAGGATAGCACTACCTCCAATTACTGCTCCCAGGACATGGCACAACACACACATAGTGCAAGTTGGCTGTATACAGATTAGAACACTTACCTGTGTAATGGTACATACTACAGATCACAGTATATCATGCATGCAGCACACCTCATTACTTATAGTCCTATTGGTTTAAGACATATTATGCTTGATGATATCAGCAGGCCTAGTTGTGGTCAGGCATTTGGAGGGCCACATCATCTATTACAAATAAAATTCTGCAAAACCCTTCTTCTTTGTAAGTTACTAAGGTGTTCATATTTATGCCATATGGACATAGACACACACACTAAGTGGCCTCCAGTAAGATTAGAACCCCTACCTATATAGTCTTACACACTATAGATCACAGGACTTATCTCACACACCACAGCTTAAGTCTGACAGTACAATAGCAGCTGGTAGTCTTAAGGTAAATGAAATCAGCAGGCCTTGTAGAAGAGGGTAGTTTGGAAGCTGGCAGCAACATACAGGGTCAAAAAGTGCAGAAACATTGCAGTTTGATAGTCAGTGAGGGATTCTCAGTTGTTTGGCTGGGGGATACACACACACACACACACACACACACACACACACACACACACACACACACACGCCTATATATATATATATATATATATATATATATATATATATATATATATATAGGTATATATCTATAGAGAAAAATATACTATGTATGTTTGAGATAGAGATGGTGACAGATGGATATGTATACATATATGTATGTATGTATGTATAGACATATCTATATATAACACCTCATTTTATCAATGGGCAACAGGATTGCACTCAGTTTAACTAAGTGTATGGGCATGTCCAGTGGGACTGTCAGTACTTATAAAGTGACTCCAGCCCACACCTACCTGCACTCCAGTCCTGGATTTTGTTGTTACAGACACTGACATCTGTCCCTATTTCTGCAATGCTGCACTTCACTCAAAATGTCCATGGCATTCTTCAGCTATCTGATGTAATTAATATGTGACAGAGGTTCATAATGTTACACCACACACAGACTGATAGTCTGTAAAGACACCATCATAATGATATCTCACATGTAAAAGATGTGAATGCTTCCAGATTTGAACAATCAACAGCATCAGCCATGCTAATTTCTCTAGCCCACTGAGCCACCCAAGCTGCCAACCAGAGAGCAGTCATTCATCACACAATCAGCAGAGTACATATGTGCATTGTTATTCCTGCGTTAAGTGAGGCATACAATGTGTGATCAATTTCTATGTTACTGCCCTGAGATTGCCTGGGCTGCTGATATACCACAGATTACCTACTGTTAAAGCAGTTATATGGGAAAACTGCTGTGTTGGATGTGGGGGAACAATAGCACATGTTCTGCTGGGATACACAGTAGTCCAAATATCATGTGACCCCACTGTTTAACATCTGCCTTGACTGATGTATTGCATATTCCAACCATGAGGCCTACTGAATATTAAGGAACACATGCTATTGGAATGGGTAACTGTAGTCTACTACCTTTCCTTGCAGAAATGCAGCAGATCCATACATAAAATACCATATTATAGTAATCCTTGCTATTAGTGTGTAGGTTAGAGACTTAACTTGTGAATGCAGCAGTTGACAGAGCTGTAGTTCAGTGCTGACTCTGATGCAAGTAGTACAGCCAATACATGGATAGGTTCAGGTTGTGTGGGTTGCCTGGCATCAATTTTAATATATGTATGTGAGTAGGAGTAAGGTGTCAGTCCCTAGGGCCCTGGATTGTCAGTGAATGTACTATGCATTATCTCTTAGTCAAGGCCAGGGCTAACTGGGCATGCCTACATCTGCCTACAGGAACATCATCAGGGGGTTCCTCCTCTGAGTCCTCCTGTGACTGTGCCTGTGGTGACCTAGGCACTGGAGGGGGGCTGTGTATCCCTTCCCTTTGCTGATTCTGCTGCAGCTGTTTCCACAGGATCATATTGTGTAGCATAGCACATACTGTGAACATATGTGCACATGTGGCTGGAGAGTACTGCAGGGCTCCACCTGATATAGCGAGGCACCAGAACCATGACTTCAGAAGCCCAAACACATGCTCTATGATGTTTCTAGTTTGTGCATGTGCCTCGTTATAGTGTTCTTCTGTGGGTCTGTGTGCATTTCTGATGGGTGTCATCATCCACAGTTACAGGGCATAGCCAGCATTCCCCTGTAAATGACCATGTGGGATGTCCCCCTTGCAAACATCTGGTACAGCTGTGGTGCATGCCAGGTATGGGAGTCATGATAATGGAAAGGTCTGCCAGCACACACATTCATGATAACCCCCTGGGCATTTCACATGACTTGGCAGTTGATGGAGTGGTACCCCTTGCAGTTTATGTGGATTCTACCCTCCTCACCGCGTGGTGACTTGATGTGTACATGAGTGCAGTCTATGGCACCCAGTACTACAGAGTAGTGTGCTACATGATAGAAGTGTTGCATATTGCTGACCCTCACCTCAGCGGTGAGCGGAAAAGAAATGTGCTCACTGGCATGTGGTAACATGGCATCCAGGAAGTAGTGGAGTACCCTGGATGCTGATGCTTATGAGACCCCAATCATGTCCCCAGTTGGTCTTTGGAAAGTACCTACTATCCTAAGGGCTACACATACTTTTGCTTCCACTGGGATGGGTTCCCCTCTGTTGGCTCTGGCTCTGATTTGAGGGTGGCAGAGCTCAGTGAGTTTTTGTAGTGTGTTCCTGTCCATCCTGTAACGCTCTACAATCTCCAGCTCATGTAGCTCCTGGAAGGTTACACTGGGCCTGAACACTCTTCTCCTTCTCTGTCTGGGCCTATTGTCAGCAGCAGCAGTACTGACTTCAGCATCTAGGACATACAGGTGCAGCAGACATGCAGCAGCCCGTAGCATTCTCTCAGTTCCAGTTCTCAAGTCTATACTCCAGTGGTCCAGAGTATTGGAGAAAAATCAGAATGTAGGATTTATGCATACTTTATAGAGCTCTGCTGTAGATGCAGAATGTGTGACTGGGTAACTATGATGCATTCCACCTGCCTACAATATAATTAACATCATTTAATGGCCCTATTTTAGCTTAAACAAGGGTGAAAAGTAATTAAATTAATTAATTTTTTCAGACACACTCAAAACGACGGTGCACCACGCAAACATGCTCACGGAAGGTAAACAAAGCTTAGCAGTTAGTGGGCACACACCCCATGAAGGGCCTCAGCCAGAAGGCACACCATGCAAACATGTGTACCTAAGCTGAAATGAGCTTAGATGTCTGTAGACATCCCCCCTTATGTCAGCTACATCCTGAGTAAACAGCAACATGGGTCTAACCCTACACAAAGGGGATATGTGGGCACGATTACTCCTTTCTGCTATTCAGTAACTTCACCTCATTTGCATAGATATCCATGCTCACAACCTGGAAACTGCATGATTCATAGCCCAACCATGTTAGCAACAGTACCAATGCACCATTGTAGGGACTCCTCACACAGTCCTGTAATACATTTCTGTCACATAATATTATTATTTTTTTCAATTTTTTTTTTCTATAAAGCATGTTTTCACACTATGGTGTGCTGTGCAACCATGCCCAAAGTATTAAAAAAAATCATTTATTTCCTTTAGTTTTTCCAACATACAGGATAATAGTTTCGCTCATATATGTATGTGGTATGACATTTCTGTCCATATTTCTCCATTTTTATGACCCTTTTTGTCTGTCTACATTCCTGTACACGGAACTTTTCCGCATACACTACAGACACTGACACGGGCACTAAACAGATGCTTATCTGCTTGCTGGATCACTCTACCTGCCTCATTTGCATGAGATTCACCTGCTTATGAGGTGATTTGCATACCATGGAAATTTCTGTGTTAGAGTATGTGTACACTCCACTCAGCAGTGCTTACTGAATCTAAAAATGTTCCCACCCATGTAAGAAGGGTGGCACGATGCCTACACAGAAAAACAAATGTGTAGGCTTTGTTAAATTCCCCCCACCATCTTTCTCAAGATCATTACTGATGTAATGTTATAAAGAGATCCGTGCAATAGATATGATAAGCTATGCTCCAATTTTGTATGCTATTCATCATGCAAATCTGTTATTGCTACAGGTCAGATTTTTTCCCAAATTCAGTGTGTTGCTAGGGATTTGAGGTTCCGTGTCTTATCATCAGTTTTGGACTGTGATGCAGAATGGTCAGACAGGGAGGCTGGCGTTATCTAATGAAGCTGCTAGCTTGGATGAATTTAATCTCCTTTTCTTCCTTCCTTTAATTTCCTTGGCTTTCAACATTTTTTAGCTACAGGCCCTACGAATTGTGCTTTTTAAATAGTTTGAAAGGATTATTTGTTGGTAGGGTGGGTTCTGATGGAGTCATATTTTACAGTCTGCCCTTTGGTTGCATACTGGAATGTTTATATCAAAGTATTGGCTTCAGGAATTGGTTATCATTTGTTGATATCTTCGTTGACATATCCTGTATCTATTTTGGCTATATTGAGTTGACTGTACTCTGACATCTCCTGGAATCCCAGCCTACCATATGTAAGCATATATTTGATGAAAAATGTCTATTCTGCGAAGATTTTGCCCATTAAAGAATGTGATGGTTGAGGTTACTTCCATAATATTGTTTTAAACGTATTTGTCTTTTTGGTGTATAATGTTGTAGATGGCCTAGACATCTTGAATTAGTAGACGTGGAATGTCCTTCATTGCTTTAACTTCAGATTTATTCAATGCGAAAGTATAAACAATAAACTAGAAAAAAAACAAACAAACAAAAAAAAAAATGTATATCAGCATGCAAAGCAAATGCACTCAAAGCATCACTGTGGTTAATACTACAGAAATATAAATAATATGTTTAAGTAGTAGCGTTGCCGCCTCACAGCAATGAGGTTCTCCAGTTCGATTCTCGGATGGAGTGCCTTCTGTGCGGAGTCTGCATGTCCTCCCTGCATTCATGTGGGTTTCCTCCAGGAGCTCTAGTTTCCTCCCATGTTTAAAGACATGCATCTGGAGCATTTCTCCTTGGGCCTCCACTGAAAATTGGCTTTATTCCAAGTCGGAATTCCCAGTAAACAAAATGTTAAATAAAAATAAATGTTTAAATTACTAAATGTAACTGAAATATCAGATGTAAGCAGGGCAATAGTATCAGATGATTTATACCAAACCAAAAGTTCAGAGCTATAGAAATGCAGAACAGAGGAGTTGGCAGCCCCTGGTGCCACTTTGTACACATTGTGATAAACAGACAGGATTTGAACCTCACTGCTTCAACAAAATAATGTGAGGTACAGGAGTTACACAGCCTAAATCTGTACTACTAACACATTTTATATTTGGAAGTGGTGACTGACCTTAAGAATGTTTAGTAAATGCACATTGTTGCATTATGACTGACTGTTACACCCAAATAAGCTTTATACCAGCAGTGACAGAATATATTTTTAATAACTGGCTCCCAGGATTTTGTCTACCTCACTCTGATTGTGTTGCCTTCTCCTGTTGTCCTAACAACAGTATCTAAACCATTCTCATGCACGCATACTCTCCCAAAATGTTTTCCAGAAGGGGTTGCTGATGCCATTTCAGTGTCGGTACCCATTCCTTGTTTTCATAGCACATATTTCCACCAATCACATTACTGATATGATATCAAATTCTTAGATACTGACCACTCTTATGATGGCACATTGAATACGTTTGTTATTTAATAGCTCATAATCAAGCATTCTCTCAACCAATCTCTGATTAAGAATCCCTGAGTTTAATTTTTTTTTCCACAAGTTCATATAACAGTCCCAAACAAAATGATTGTCAGCAGCTATGTTTCAATATACTCCACAGAGGTTACAGATAGTTTCATGTACATATAAAAGTCTCAGACAATAAGTAAGAAAGGGACTGCAGCAACTCTAGTTCAATATACTCCACAGGAGATATATAGATTTTAAACAGTGACAATTTTAGTTATTCATGGTTCCACTCACATTTATTATTTTCAGATGATTTATATTTGAAGTGCACCAGATTTATCACTGCACTGATACTGTTTTTTTCCTTTGGATTCTACAATATATCGGTGGGTGCAGTGGACATGAATAAATTTGGGATTCCTTCTACTGGCACTATGCCTACAGGGACTTTTGTATTGGTCTCAGATCTTGGTAACATCTCAATGAATCTCCTACTAACAAATCTAGAAGATGGAGTCGTACATCATGGGACCCAAGTGGAACGAGGTACGGAACTATTAATGCAATATCAGAACAAACTACAACTCTTTGAACACACTACTGTTGCATTCAAATGCTTACAATGGCAGTGTTTGAGCTTGTCTGTATATTTGCAGCAGCAAATTATCCCCAGAGGTCTCAGGGTCCTTAAAATGCCTTCATACAGGGAGAAATATCCTGACTTGTTATATTGTTGGCAACATATAAATTTAAGCTGCTCTATATGGAGATGATGTTAGCCTTCTTTGACCCAATTAAAAGACAATTGTGTAATGAAGTGGAACAACTCTATGCAGATCTACTAACTAATATAGAACTTAATGAACAATCCAAACTTTTACAAGAAACTATGGACAGGATTGTTGCCTATGAAAAAAAGATTAATCGAAACTAAAAAAAGAAAGCTGTAAAGAGGCATCACAGACTTCAAAACAGGCAACATGTTTACTTGGGCCAGTAAGGACACATTAATGCAGGTACATCATACTAGCCCACAAACTGTAACCAGCAGTTAAGTGAATGGGGAAGTTATTACTCAACCACAGCAACATCTAACTATAGTGGATGTGAGCATTAGACCTCCTGGATTTTTTCTCTTTTCGGTGAGAAACCACTACCAATGTCACAAGCTAGTCTGAGGAAAGGGAGCCATCTGAACAAGAACAACCAGAAGGCAAATCATTGCTCCATCGTACACAGCTAGACGAAAACCTAATGGATGCTTCAAATACGGTATTTAACATTTCCAAATTTACACTAACCTCAGATGAGTTCTCTGTTTTATCAAAAGGTCTTACATTCATTCCCGCACAACAAATGGATCTAGAACGCATGCCAAAATAGATGTTATATGTGATTTGCTCTATTTAGTTTTAACTAACAATGTCTTTTTGCTCCAACGACAGTTGTTTAAACAAGCAAGAGGTGTAGCGATGGTTACCCCTGTCGTAAACACATATGCCAACATTGTTATGTACCAATGGCAAAGGGAATATATAGTTAATAACAATCCACACATAAATAGTGTTAAATTTTATAAATGTTTTGCGGATGACCTCTTACTCATTTGGTGTGGTTCTTTATCAGAATTAGAGGAATTCAAAACATATATTTCCAGTACAACAAATTTCTTATATTTTAAAAGTGAAATATCTGCCTCAAAAATAAACTTCAATATAACATTTACTAAGTCTGACACTGGACAAATAGAAACTACATTATATAGGAAACCAGTCAAAATAAACACATACTTACATAGGACGAGCATGTCCCCCCACACACACGCACACACATATATAAATAGTTAATGAGGGTTGCAAAACAACACCAACAATATATGGAATTACAGTTACAAGCCAGAGCACAAGATTTCATACAAATAGGCTATAAAGTTAATGAAGTAACCAATATTAAGAATGTAATCATTAACAAACATGATACAGACATTAAACCTCTATCTTACAGTTCGAATAAGAACAGTAATATACATAGGGAGTGTGCACAAGCTCATAAACAAACCTTAACAAATAATAGGAATACATCTACAATAAAAGGTATTATACGTTAAGGACTGAGCTATTTTAACTGACATTCCGGAACTAAAAAATAGTCGTGGTGAATCCCTTAAGTTTAGCCATAAGAAACTTACTAACCTGAAAAACAAATTATGTTACAAAGAACAGCCAACTACTCAAAAATATTTTTAGTAGCAATAAACAGGGTACCATTCTATGCAACAACTGCACATATTGCACCTATATATGCACAGAAAAACATATACAAAACATCTACTAAATGGCACTTGTAATACACACAATTTCATTTATTTAGCAAAGTGCTGCAAGTGTGAGGCATACTATATTGGGAAGACCAACAGAAAATTAAAAGAGAGAATAGGTCAACACATCTTGGATATCAACAGAAATATTTGATCTAATTCATTGTGCAAACATATCACAGAAACTGACACAACACATACTTTCAGATCTTTAATACTGAAAATTATATCAGAGCCTTTAAGAGGGGGAGATGTTAAGCACCTAACTGAGCATGAAGAACTAAAGTGGTTTTTAGATTTAAATTCCACATTCTTCCAGGATTAAAGAGAAAGCAATTACACAATCAGTTTCATTGAATTTTTAATTATGTCATGCAACTGTCTTTTGCACAATATACTTAACTTCTAATGAACTGTTTGATATCAGCCTGATGAAGCTATATAGGATCATAGGAGGTTATTAGGCTATTGGCCCTGAGCCCCTTATAAGCCTAGCCAAGAGTTTAGCCCATGTTAAGATAAGTCAGCACCTGCTGCCTCTGTCCAGCAGCGTAGAGAGCAGGTAGAGATTAAAAAGCTATGCAGTACTCCTATGGCTGATATACTATGAATGACTTTATCTGGAGCTCAGATCAAAAGATCATCTATGCCTACCATTTACAGGGCATTAAGGGTATCCCTTGTGCAAGAGATTCTGGGGGAATCCCTTCAGGTCATCATACACTAAATGGGCAGCTCTTGACTGCCGGAATGAAAAATGACTGAGAATTTAGGGGGATACAAACTTTAGCTATGCAGTACTGTTCACTGTGAACTTCAGTAGTCAGAAATGCAGCATTACATATATGTGTGACAAACAGAAATGCTGCCAGCCCAGCTATCTGGAATTTTGTAAATAATCATATGTCATTTGTGAATATTAATATGGTCCATAGGTTTGCCTTACAAATGTAAGAGAACTATATGTTATGTGTATATTAAACTACTGGTGCAGAAGTGTGTGTTAAACTGTATGTTATATACTGAACTTCAAGAATGTAACCACAGTGTACCCTGCTGGAAAAGAGCAGAAATGTGTATAAACGATATACCTGTGCAGATGTGTACTTTAATGGTAGAAGTTGGAACATATAGAGATAACTTGCAAAACCTCAAGAAAATAAGTGGAAATTATTTTATGATTCAGTAATCTCTGTTTCAGCTCAGAGCAGACACAATGTTTCGAGTTGGAGGTTTTCCTATTGTCTTGAAACAGAAATAATTTCTAGGTTTCAAATGTAAAAGTGCTTAACTGTTTTATGACTTCCAGTTCTAGGCAAACTTCTGAGCAATATGTAGCTCTGACACAGAGGTGCTAAATTCTAAGTTTCTGTTAGCCTGGGAACTGAAGGCAGGTGAAAAAGAGTGATGTCATCCCAGCTAACGCAGTAGTGTGTATTATTAATTTAAGAACTATCTCAGAGAGTGAGTCTGTGCATTTTGTATTTGTCTTTGGACCTGGAAACATCCTCTCATCAGCACTTGCCTTGGTAATAGTAAGTGATCAGATTACAGTAATCTCTCTTTGATATAGATAGGGACATAGTAAATATTAATTTATTTGTTTCCTGTATTTATTTGAGACTGTCCTGCAATGTTGTTTAAAAATATTTCGTGTGATTCTGAACTCTGCAGTCACTGTGTTGACTTACTGAGCATTGTCTTGTTCTTTTATTATTTATTATTAAATATATTTAAACCTTTTAATTGTGGCTGGTTTGTTTAGCGATATTTAAGTTCTTAGAGTACTTGTATTTGGTGACACTGTATGGGCCACTCCAATAGCCTTGGCCTTGGTCACACCATTTGGATAATAGTAAAATTACATAGTAAGATTGGGCACCCTTTGATAAGTGCCTTAAAAGTAGTTGATAAGAGCTGGCTGGTGGCAGTGATAACTACCCTATAGTCTGGGCAGAATGGGGCATAGCTAGTAAACCTGTGCCAGCCTTCTCCAGGAGTGTCTGTGAGTTTGTATATAAGTCAAATCTTAAAGTGTGTGTGTGTCAGCTACTTGGTCAGGGACACAAAGCACTGGTTGGACAGAGAGAGTGTTGGAGGTATAAGCTTGGCCACTCGGCTGAGATCTTAACCCTATAGCTGTGCCAGTGGGGAATCTTATTGGGAATTTCAAGAAAGAAGGAGAAACCAGCCCCAGACTGACTATGATCTCTATTTGCTCTTAAGGTAAATTGTACTTTACTGTGTGTGTACCTGTCATCCTTCCAATGTGGACTTCCCTCACTGTTGCTAGTGGTGAGGATTGAGGCTCCTTGATTACTGGGCCAGTGCAGAGATGTCACAATATGATAAGAAATATGTTGATATGCCCCTTGCAAAAAATACAGTCTCCAAGGGACCCGATAACATCCCTGGCTGTATCCTACATGAACTCAGGAATGAGCTCAGCTCAATTAGACACCCTATTCAACCAAAGCCTAAGGACTGGCTTCATCCCAGCTGAATGGAGGACAGCCACTGTCATCCCTCTACACAAAAGTGGAGAGTCCATTGACCCAGGCAATTATAGGCCCATCAGCCTAACTACCCTGATCTACAAGGCCGTGGAATGCATTATCATGGACCTTATAAACAAGGTCATTGGCAGCCTCCAACTGCTTGACCCCACACAGTTTGGTTTTATCAAAGGGACATCATGCCTGTTAAACTTGGTCGACTTCTTTGAAAGAGTCACCAAAGCCATGGACAAGGGGAAGACAGTGTACACTGCCTACCTTGACTTAGCCAAAGCCTATGACACTATTCCCCACTTGGACATAACAGATAAACTCTCCCAGCTAGGCATCAACCTGTATGTTACCAGATGGGTAGCTAACTGGCTCAATGATAGAACCCACTCAGTCAAAGTAGGGGAAGCCACCTCTAGTAGTAGACCTGTAATGAATGGTGTACCTCACGGATCGGTCTTGGGGCCTCTACTGTTTAGGATATACTTTTCTGAGGTGCAAGCCACAACCAGTGATCTGTGGCTGACCAAGTCTGCAGATGACTGCAAGCTGGGCTCTGTCTTAAATTTTCCTAGTGATGTGAACATCCTCCAAGATGGCCTTACCCAAACTAATGACTGGTGCCAGAAGCATGGACTCAAACTGAATGCAAAGAAATGCATCATTATCCCCTTTAGGGAAAATGTCACCCCCACTAATTATAACATTAATAACAACCTACTAAGCATGAAATCAGTTGTGAGGGACTTGAGCATCCAGGTTGATAGCAACCTGACTTTTGACCACCATGTTGCCTCTGTTGTACGGAAGGCTTTCTACATGGCCCACCTCATAAATAAGGGTATTTCATCCCAGAACAAGTAGGTCATAACATCCCTTACTCCTCCCTTATCAGACCCATTGAGTACAATGCCCCCTATGGCATGTACTTTGCCAAACACATGCAGCAGTTGAAGAGACCACAAAGGTTCCTGACCAGGAAAATCCAGGGTCTCAAACACCTATCCTATACAGATAGGCTAAAAGCCCTGTCCCTCTACTCAGTCTCATACAGACTGCTCAGAGGTGACCTGTGTCTGGCATACAAAGCCATCTCTGACCCAGCCTTGATGGAGTTGCTGCATATCCGTAAGACAAACTTCACTTGCACAACCCACACGCAAGGCCTTAACCTGGTCTGTGACATTACTAGAACTTGTTGCTGGGATAGATTTGTATCCCATAGATTCACCCATCTGTGGAACAGACTCCCTCTCCATGTCAAGCAGAGTACCTCTCTAGCCCTCTTTAAGAGGAGCCTGGACGACTGGACGAGAAGCAGAAAATACATCCTTGGGGATCCCACATGTGTCCCTGCTGGACATGGGAAACAGGTGTGGACTTTGAGGGAATATGGGCAAAATTCTAGGCTAGACTTATAAGGGCCTCTGGCCCAATAGCCTAGTATCATCCTATGAACCTATGAACCTATTATATGACGTGATAAAGGTAGTACTCAACTGAATATGAATACTGATTTTTTTTCAGTGAATTGTGCATTGATCTAATATTTATTTATTTATTATTTATTTTGCATTTGTTGACCGGGATTGTCTGACTGAGCTGAAGAACCCTTTTTCAGCGGAGGCCCGGGGGAGAAAAGCTCCAACATATTATACACTTTTCATTATAAATTAGCATTAAACAGCAATGTTCCAGGATTATTACAAGGCATTAAGTAGCAATACAATGTTATACAGTGTCAATAATCAGGAGTATAGCATAACTGTTTCAAGATGTATAAAAATAAATATGGCATTAAGATGAGTATAGTTTTTGGGGTAAGTGGTTAAAAAAACAGTTTTATCATGATGTAGTTGCATGAAGGCAAGACAATTACAATAGAATGTTTCTCTGAGGCAATTTGCTTAATAGATTTTAGAAGACAGTAGAAAGAAATATGAGAAGTGTTTCTGGGAGAAGTTGGAAGCCTTGGAGATCCCCACTCCACAACTGCAGAAAGGACTATATGTCTCACACCACGCACAGAAAGGGAACTATAGTACAACACTCTCCTCCACTTCTCATCTTTTGAGGCCTTTGACCTGTAGGACATTCTATTCTTCTTGTCTGATTACTATACATTAGTATATTGCTTCAGGAGCACATAAAGTCATTTCTGGATATGTGTTAAGGTTACTACATGAATTTTCCTTATCCTCAAGTCTCATTTGTTTGTTTCTTTGTTTGGAAGGAAGTTGGAGGCATGTCTAGATTGTTATAGGATGAGGATGACTCTTAAAACTGATTTTAAGCCGTATGGTGTGTCAGTCCTTTAATTCGTGTAGCTCAGGTTTGTCTGTTCTATGAATTATTTACAATAGCCAATAAGTTTGTAAATAGAATTCAGAAGATGATGGGGCCTATCAGGATACCTGAGCAGAGGGTTGTCTTAAAAAATATGTTAATATTTTTTATAACTGACAGAAGTATATGTTATTGAGGTCTATGCTGCGAAAACAATTTGGGACACAGGAAAATTCACTGTCAGTACTGCTTTAAATCACAGTACACTGGAAATAGTGCTAGTTTACTAATAATTATGAAAATAAGCAATATTTCTGTATATATTTAACACATCAAAAATCAAGAGTAATCTGCTGCATGACATTAAGTGAAACCTTCAATGTTGAAGAAAACTGTCTTTAATAGTTGCACTCTAAGCTGCACATGTTGACAGATATCTAGTATTATTTGTTTTGCTAATTATACAATTAAGCATATGTTTTCATATTTCTGTAAATATCTCAATAAACTTGCTCTTGTAGAGGACTTTATTGCTGTTATATGAAAGCTAATGACTGGTTAACATAAATATTCCAACAATATATGTCTAGGTTGTAGTTTTGAAGACATGAAAATTTGTGAAAGTTTACAAAAACTATAGTATGTGGTTTGTGTGCATTATAATATATTACCGCATTTATGGAAAAGACTATGAAGGCACCATTATCACTGTAAATATTTCTTACTGATAATATTCCTATTTGTATGGTTTTAATAGCTTTTATTGCTCACAAAATGTTTATGCTTTTTAAGTTTATTTTTCATAAAATGCTGTGGAATGCAAGATGTGTGTAGGCTGCTAGAGTTGAGACATTCCACACCACATCTGTGTTAATGTGTTAACATAAAACACAGTAACTAACATTGAAATAAGAATGTATAAAGAATAAAGTTATGATAAAATGCATGGGAATTGAGCTGAGGAAATAAATTTCTCCTAAACACCACTACATCAACAAACTCATCAGGTGACACATTGTACTCTAATTATGTTATTAAAACATGGAACATCATTCCTTATTGAATTAAGACAACTAAGCAAACTGAAACAGTTTAGACTCAAATAATACCTGCTCAACTCTTAGCTATGTTCCTGCTCTAATCCTAGATAAAGCTTCCACCTTTAACCATATAACCTTGCAGTTTAAGAAATCATAATCTTTATTTTTTCCATCCTTCTGCCATCATCATTCAACCATGCTCACTTATCAGACAGACTAACTTAGTAACTGTATCCTTTTTCTTCATCTCTCTTATCTTTTACATCCTCGTCAACCGATAAAATGTATTTTTCTTTTTATCCTGGCACTCTTCCTCACCAATATCTCCTTGAATCAACAATCCTTCTCATTCCTTACATTTCCTTAACTGACTTCTGATAATTACACAGTTTCACTTTACTATATTATTCTTTATGCTGCTCGAAGATGAAACAATTTATCATGCCCTTTCCCTGTTGCTTCAGGACATTTGTTACATGCTACTACCACAGTGAGTTGTATTATTTTCTTTAATTTTCTGTTTTTTTCTGATATGTTAGTATGCACCTTAGGTATACCATAGTAATGTTATTTCCAAAATGTTATACTATTGTAAAAAAACTGTAACCACATGACATGCACATGGCATGCTTAAATTGTAGCCTATAGAGCTATTCAATATGAGCTTCCACTGAAAAGTTTTATTTTATTTTATTGTATTTTTTACTCAGTTGGACTCTACTGGTCAACAAATGGGAATTAACTGACTAATTAATGTAAAACACCATAGTTAGCATAATAAGTAAGTGAATGACCGTTTCTGCAAACAATCACATTATTAAGGTACAGGCCACTGATGCTTATAGACAGTAAATTCATGATAGTATCCCAAGTTAAGAACACAGTTTCACTAGTTACAAGTACACTATTTAAAACAGCAATTCACGTAACTTATATAGCTTGCTCTGTAGGCCAGGAAAACGGGCTGCCACCTGTAAAAAAAGTGTGAATACTTCCACGGAGAAAAAGAGAAAGTGAGAGCTTGTCTAATGAAGAAACAAAATAAGGTAAAATCAAGTTCTCCTACATTTCTGCAATACGTGTTTATGAAGAATTTATCCAAAGATGAGGTTAAACAAATTAGACATTATATTTTGGTCAAGGTATATGTAATAATTATTTGGAGCTTTTGTTTACACTAATATATATAACTTTGATAATTGATGGCATTTACAATATCTTACAAACTAGACCAGTCAGGATGAATGAATTTGCAATCCCAAATAATGTGAAATGCACTTACTATTGAATATTTCTTATATAGTGTGCAGTTGCGTGACTTTAAGTTAACAATACCAGATAGCTAGTGGGAAATGAGATAGGAATTATGTAGGCACATCAACTGTTTGAGGCTAATATATTTTATGTACAGGTTGTTTCAAACTCTTACACAGTCTGGTTAAATATTTGTTGTTTTTAATCACAACAGCCAATATGTAAAATAAGATTGATGGAATTAAATACTGAGTTATGGTGAAATGAGAAGAAGTATTTCTTTTTTCTGGTAGATTTGATGAAATTCAACCAATGTTAGTAATATAACTAGCATATCTAAAATAAGAAGAAAATTTAGAAATAGTCATCCTTATTAAATGAAGTTGCAGAGAAGCACTTTTTAGAATACCAATGGTCCTACATTTTTGCACTTGAAATTAACATATTATTTCCTGTGACAGAATAAAACAAAGATCCTTTAACATAGGAAAGTGTGTCATTCCTAAAGGTTCATTATTTAGTATCACAAATGAGTGAATCCAGCAGCATATTTTTTTGACATGTTTACTTCATTAAATAACTTGAAATATGGTTGACTTTTGGGAAAATAGTTGTCAAGTCAAGAAAATTAATTGATTCGTCTGAAATAACTGGGCCATTTATGAAAAATCTAATGATTGTGATACAAAGAGGGATACTATTTGATCTTGTAATGAATAGTTAGGAATTCTTAGTAATTTAACTGTTCTTTAAAACTATATTAAATATTAGAACATTAGGCAATTTTTAGCCTCCTTTGCATTTTGGAGTAGAAATAGTGTTAAAACTAATATGATGATTGTTTTTATTCATAATGAGCATTGAGACAACTTTATTTGCTGATCTGAAGATGTTAAACGTGATGCACAATATTGAACTGCTGAATAAGTAAAGAACCCAAGAAAATATATTCACTTTAACAACATAGATCAAGCAAACAAATTAGTCTTTTTTCAAGTTTTCTAAGTCAGCTTTAATTCTGTAAAGAGATAAAATAAAATTCCTGTAAAAAATCAGATTTATATTTAGCATCTAGGTAGTTAAGCACATTGTATGGAATAGTGATGCCTATATATTTAAGCTGTTTGAATCATGGCCGGCCTTAGGCATAGTCCAACTAGGCGGCCGCCTAGGGTGCCGCTGTAGCAGGGGTGCTTTTGCAGTATTTATTTGATGTAGGTAGACCAGGTTGGGGGCACCTGGGTGGGGGGGGTGGCACTGTGGAGCACTTTTGCCTAGGGCACCAGCTGACCTAAGGCCACTGCTGGTTTGAATGAAATGTTATTTCTAGATATTACAGAAGAGAACTGCAAGATTTACTTTACTTTTTACTTTACATTACATTGCTTTATAATTAGATGTTCTACTATAATCTTCACCAGTCAAAATGCCACGGTGGTACGGCGGTAGCATTGTTACCTCACAGCAAGAGGTTTTCCCGTTCGATTCTCGGCTTGGCTTGGGAGTGCCTTCTGAGTGGAGTCTGCATGTCCTCCCAGCAGTTGGGTAACATTCGAAAGACATGCGTGCGTAAATGGGCATGCCTTCGTTGAAGGTTGGGCGTCGAGCTGGCACCTCAGCATTTCGTAAAAAATCTACTGCCAATCATTAGCGGACCGGAGTTCTGCTGTGGTGACCCCTTACCGGAAAAAAGCTGAAAGACAAACAACAACTGTAATCTTCGCCAATACCCAGCAAAGAATAGCTTTTGACATATTCTGAAAGTGTAAAAGGATAATCTTAAGTGAACAAAATGATATTGACCTACATGTTGCAATGCTTTATGCCTGTTAGTTTAGGGTCCTAAATGATTTTAAGAAAGAATAGTTTTAAAGATATAATAAGGAGGTAAGATGGCAGAGGATATCTTATCAAATAAATATGGAGACCCTGACAGCAGCTTGTACCCTACAATTTATAGTAAAAAAGTAGATGTTGAATCATACAACATTTTGATAGCTTGAATATAATTTTCCAGAAAGACATTTCTTTTCAAATCCTCAAGGAAAAAAGGAAAGGCTTCTCTTGCAAAAGCTACATAAGTGTGAAATAGAGTATCAGTTACCTAAGTCTGTGATATGATACAAAATCAGTTGCAAAATGTGATCATTGTCCAACTGCTATCTGGGTTCAATGAAAATTGTCTAAAATGTTGAAATAATCTGTTCAGTTGATAAATGAAATATTTCAACTGTGATGAAAGATGAAAGAGTATACTTTGATATGGAGATTTATTAGTGAAATTGAATTGTCAGTGTTAATGAGAAGGAGATCTTAGTCAAGTTTCAGAATATAAATTATTTTGAGAGGTTTGCATATTTATTGCAAACCTGCTTGTTATTACGTAATTTAATCAGAATTGGAGATAGCTGATATCTGAGCTTTCTGTAGAAGGAAGCATCAGAATCATCAGGTTCTGTAGTTCTGCCCAGTTTAAGAATTGTGATTGCATACTGATATATCTGCATTTAATTTAATGATAAGATGTTCTGAAAAGATATTTAAAATGAACCCATTTAGAAATCTGTCTATATCTTTTATATCAGTATGTGAGTTCTTTGAAGCAAAAATTATTTCATTAAGTATTATGAAAATCTGAGAGAATATCCTGTGGTTATGTGAGTAAATGCCATTATTAATTATCAGTGATGCATTCAGCAATGAGGTCATTTAAATAAACTAGACAAAATATATGATGATATGGGTGTGCACTCAACATATTTCCCATGTATCCTGGACTTGAAAAAGATTCATTTTTCATGATGTGTGGTTGAGCCCAAACTGCCCCTCCCACTCTGAAGTCATGATTGTGATATGTGTGTGTGTGTGTGTGTGTGTGTGTGTGTGTGTGTGTGTGTGTGTGTGTGTGTGTGTGTGTGTGTGTGTGTGTGTGTGTGTGTGTGTATTATCATTACCCAACCTCAACCATTCTTGTTTTGGATGTAAAGGCCAACATCTATAATGTGTATTAATATTCATTTAAGGTTCACCATGTAAGATGAGTACTAGCATTGCAGAGAGAGAACCAGGATCACCAGATTAACCATAACTACATACATACTTATAACACTACATTTAAGGAAACATTAAACTGTTATTATGAAGTGTCACAGGTTATGGTTGTGAAGAGTTTCTGGCAAACTCGTCAATATATAAGAAGCATAATTAAATCAATTTCGATTAGACTGGCCATCCACAATCATTCACACATGACACAGATTAACTTTTTACTATGTTCACAATAATTCATTATTGCTTTTTCTTAGGGTGGTTAAATAGCAAAAAATTGTCATTCAAACTCTTGTGACTCTTGCCACGCTATAATACTAAACGCAAAAGGTTCTGAGATGAATGCTTAATGAAATACGTAAACTATAATATACTGAAAGAAGAAGCAGATAATTTGTTACAAAACAACTTTAAACATAAATCAGGCCATCACTTTCAAAACAGCATCTGCCAAGAGAAGCTTGCAGCTTTAATGGCAACTTTAATCTTCATCTCATATCTTGCCAAGGCTGGTCCATGCAAACTCCATATTCAGCCACAATATTTATCAACTTACAAAGTATTTTCTGCAAAAAGTTGATCTTCCTCTGCTGAACCTGTCACATAACAGCACTAGTAAATTGTATGATTAATAGATAGTTAATAACATTATGATTGAACTGCTAATGCACTAAAGAGTTTCATTGGGAAGTCTTTTTTTACTGAATAGTAAGCTACAATAGATGATTTACTGAGGAATCTGATTTACTAAGGAAAGAGAGTATAATCTCACTACACAGCAATAGAATGATAGAAGACAAGGCAGACTGAAATTGTAAAGAGACAACTTTAAACATTTTGTACCTTTGGGGAATACGTATTGACTATTCATCATGAAGCTCAGGCAAAAGTGATGATAGTTATTGCCTTTAAAGTAGTAGTGCCTACCATAAAAACTTGCAAGTCATTCAGCCACCCCTAGGAAAGAAAATCTGTTACAGCCTAGTAAATAAAGGTAACCATACAAAATATAACAAGGAGTCAGGAATAAATGTCACTGTTACTCAAATTTTGGGGGAATTTTTAATGAAAATGTAATGTTTTTGTGATGCAGTAAAAAAAAAATTATAACCAAACTCAGAATCACTCAACTGAGCTATGGATGAGATGACTAAGAAACATTTATATTTCTGGAGGAAATGCCCCTACCCCCCCCCCACCCACCCTATGTGAGGCCACGCCTCCATCCCCTGCTTCTTATTAATATCAGCTCTGAGGTCACACCCCATCAGGGAAAAGAGAAATCACAACACAGAACAATCACAATCTCTGGAATCACAGTTTAGTTGCCAACAGTATTAGGGCTGTTCATTAGTGCAGCAATGCTAAGTCTGATACCTAGTTTTTACAGATCTGTCACAACTGATCTTTCTTTGAAATATTATATTCAGGTCTATTCCAGGAAAAGGATGCTGCAGCTGGATCCGTTGCTTTCCATTAAGTAACATACTGAACTAAAAGCTGTATTTTGGTTTTCATGCTGAAGCTTTCACATTCTTTGCAAGTCAGGAGTAATTTTTAGGATCAAAAAGACAATTGATTTTACATTCTTAAATTCTTGACAGAAAACGAAACATGAATAACATCTGCTCCACTGAAAAGTTAAACATAAATTAATCTTAGTGGATGACCTGGGGGACATATTGCTCTGTGTATTCTGTTTATTGTTAATGACAAAAACATTTTGGCAGGACTGTCAATTTGATTTTTCAATATCTCGTACTGTTAAATCAAAATTGTTATGAGGGTATTCTTCCTCTTGACCCTATTGTGATTAAATTGTCTGTCTTTGGCCTTCCTTCTAATGAGAAAAGTATATCTTTTAGATATTTATTGACCCTGTCCAATTTGTTTACACTGAGAAACATTTTATATGGCAGTCCTCTAAGACCAACTTCTCCTGTTCTTGGTAATGAGCTTCCAGATTTTGCAGGGAGGTTCAATGACCTTTATCCCTGGTTTAAATTCACATATCGAAGTATACAAAGGGTCTAATTCTTTCTTCATTGCTGTAACTATCAGCTCTGCTAGATTGCTGGACAATAATGTGCACTCCACGTGTTATGCTAAAAAAATCTGCATTTCTAGACAGCACGTTGATTAAAATTAAGTTAGTCTGCCTGAGTGCATTCATATGAAGACTTATTCAACAGTGTTGTTAAAGATGATATGAAGAAATATTTTTGTTATTTTTTTTCATCTGTTATGTAGAGTGGATACCTCAGTGATTCTATTTGTTTGTCTTTTTATATGACAGTGCTAAAAATCTCTCCCTCAACTTCTCAATTGCTAGCACTATTTTAACTTCACCTCCTTCACACTCCCCTGCTCTCATTATCCCACAGCATGTTTACCATGATGTAAACCTGAAATATAATCATGTAAAATGTGTATTTCTCTCATAATTATTGCTGTAAATATTAATTGTACCTCTCAACTTCCTAATAGAAGAAATCTGGACAAAGCCGTAAATAATAGGGTGGACAAAATCCCAAAGATGGGGCAGATTTTAAATATTTGTGTTATAAAATTATAATGTTGTTAGAATAGTAGGTTTTGTGTTAGCTTGAATTTTTCTGAAGGATATGGAGTCTGAAACTCAAATGTATGTCATTATTTAGTGACTTCAGTCCTCTGTAGCTTGCTAGAAAAACACAAGTTTTAAGAGGAGCAGACTAAAAATATGAGGCTAAAATCTGGACATTCTGCAGAAATCTGAACAATTGAGAGGTATGCTATTAATTGCTATTGTACAGTACAATTTTTGTTATATGTTGCTGTTGTTTGTTGCTGCTTTCTGTTTTGTTTTATTTTCCCATATATATATATATATATATATATATATATATATATATATATATATATATATCACTGCCTTTCTGTGCCCTTTTTTTCTTTGTGATTTAACCAGGCAGTACCTGCAAATGGCCAGCTGAGATAAGTGCACTGCCCTGGTAAAAAATGTAAAATACAAACAAATAAAATAGAAGTGACCATTTTCTGTTTTGTCATATTTTGTACATAGACAAAATATTTGGCCTTAATGCCATTCAAAGTGTCAGAATTTCCCATAAAACAAAATAAAATAATTACCATAATGTAAAAAAAAGTTAGTCATAAGATAGAAGGCATTTATGAAGTGTGGAACAGTGACTTGCATTGTCTGAATTCACAAACCCAGTTTGCTACATTTAAATATCTCCTTTTCTGAATATCACACCTCCAAATAATAATAAATATAGATTTGTTTGTTAGATTTAGGAGCTAGAACCACTGCTGATGCACTTTAAAGGTTTGCAATATTTTCTACTTTGCAAACAAAAGCATATTCCCAGGTCACAATGTATTTTCAACTCTTAACTTTCTTTCTGAAGTTAGTCCACAGATGCCCAAGTCATCGACTTTTTGATGTATGCTTATGAGCTGGCTTGCATTGTTTGCAGTTTATTGCACTGGTGGAGGTCTCATTTGATGAAGTTGTTGCAAGGGTGCAGAATGGAACAGCACACAAATCTTACCACTTGCACCAAATCCAGCTTGCCAACTTCATTCTGGTAAATTTGGAAAAGGGATGTGAGTGGTAGTAAATGCTCCAAGCAGAGCACTTCACTTGCTCCCTTTATGTAAAGCCATTCTCATTTCCACTGCATAGAGAATCATTTATCCAAATTGCTTGCAAAATTACAAACTACTACAGTCATCTGCCATGCATTCACTGGCCTTGACACAATATCAGAACCTCTTAGAATGCTGCAGCAGAGATGTGTTTTCTCTGAAAATCTGGAGCATAATCAGTGTTAGATGTTCTTCCTGCCTTAGTTTATTCCACACAGGCTAAGTGGCTCATTGTACAATGGCTGCCTCATGCAGCTGCCTTTATTATCCCTTCTTACAGGTTTTTTTATACAATGCTATCTGTTTTTTATCATATCTAAATTTATTAGCCCTTTCCACATAGTAGGTGATCACTGGTAGTTTATTATTAGGGCTTGTAATGTGTCACTGCCATCTGTGTTTTTCAATATTTATGTATGACCTTGGTATTAATAAACATAGTACATACCTGAAAAATGCAATATGCAGACTTTGTTTAGTAAGCTGGCATACCACATTGAGATTAATTTGCCTGGATCACAATACTTCATGCCATTGTCTATATTTATGAGTGGCATATAGGAACACATACTACACAATGTGTATGATACTCTCTCATGTCATAGACATTTCTAATAAATATGTGCACTTTTGGCATGCTACACAGAGCAGCAGGGAACAGGCAGTTAACAAGCCATGTGTCAGATACATGCCTTACAAACTGTTCCCTGTTAACAAGCCTTGTGTCAGACACATGCCTTACAAACCGTTCCCTGTTTACAAGCCTTGTGTCAGACATATACCTTACAAACTTCTCCCTGTTAACAAGTCATGTGTTAGACTCATACATTATAAACTGTTCCCTTCTGCAGTTTCCTTTACCACCACATACAAGTGCAGTTAACAATGAATTGACATTCATTCACCATTATGGGGAGACAAGCATTATTTATATATGTGTTAATAAAGGGATCTGGGGATTAGGAAGCCTCCACTGAGCTCAGCTGGGTGCTTTTCACTGTGCAGGGTGGGGATAGTATTTTGTAGCAGGCGTGTGTGCACCACAGAAACCTCCATTGCTGTTAGTGTTATTTCTACAATGCAAAGGAGAATTTTTCTTTACTGGATTGTTGTAATTCCTTGATGACGTGCTTCAATGGTCTGGTAGCTGATCAGCATATCAATGTGGTAGTGGCACTGTACCAATACTAAGTACCTGATTCTGCTCACATTGATGTAATGAATTTTAATTGCTTATGATCCTGAGAAAGGCCATTGGTATTTATTCTCCATGCATACAGTACTATGACTATACAATAGGGTAAGACTACATACAGGTTCTAAGTCATTGCATATTGGTATCTATGAATTTGGTAAAACATTCTAATGCATACCATCCCTACTCTGCTGGCATAGTTTTATGAACAGTGTTTTATATATATATATATATATATATATATATATATATATATATATATATATATATATATCAGTAAAAACCTGCTATACCTGTCAGTGCACGCATCTTTAATCTATATGATGCTTTATTAAGTGACAGGTCATTGAGTAAATAAACCTACCAGCCCAGTGTCCTAATAAATAACTGACTAGCTAAATAGATAACTAACCGACCAACCAACTAACTAACTAATAAAATAGCCATGCAACTGTTTACTGCTATTTTATCAAAGGAAATGATTGCATCCTAATGTATGGTTCATCCAGTCTACTGTTCATTAGCTAACTAGCTAAGTAACTAATTAAATAACTAACTTACAGCAAACTAACAAAAGTAGAAGAAAATGTAGACCATGGTGGATGAATAAGATCCTGAAAGCTAAAACATCCTGAAAAATCACAGAAGTTTTGAAAACGACAAAGCAAATGTTATAAAAGTATTAACAAGCAGACAGCAATTCATTCTTTACCAAACATATATATGCATAAAATGGTGAAACCGAAGCAAAATTCACCAGAAAAACTCTGAAAAATACAGAAGCAAACCATGTTTATTGCTTTTGCTTTTGCTTTTATTCTGATGAAGTTGTGTGAATATTACGAATAGAAGTACTAAATAAATCCCATTTTTGTTCCTTGTTTTTTTTTTTTTGGTATGTTTCTGTTTTTTTCTGGTAGAGTTTGTTTCAGTTTTGATTTGTTGCTCCCCTGGGCCTGAAGTCTGAAAGAAGTCCTGCTGTTTTATTTTTTATTTTTTTTTTTTGGATTAACAAAACGGTCTTTACTTTAAAATTTCTTGAAATACACTTACATTTAATACAAAAATCTATATTCCTCCATTGCAATTTGTCCCATATACTCCTAGTAATCAAAGGTACCCTTTTTATCCATCCCCAACTCCAATTTCCTTTGACAGATACTCTGAAACATAAAGCATGTTTTTTTTTTATATTCACAGTATAGTATTCCAGTAAAGAATATTAGTCACATTCTTGTTTTAATAACATGACGTTTCTAATTAATGATTCCTAAATTTTCTAGCTCTTTTCAGTTACATGATTTAAAATTTTGAAACATAACAAAACGAGCAGTAAAAATGATAGAAGAAATACTAGTAAGTGCATGTATGAGTGAACACAAGTTCCTTCTTTACCAAAGACCACTGCTAAAAAAAATGGTCTCTGATTTAAAAAGCAATCTTGAAATTTGCACTTGCATTTAAATTGGAAATCTATATGCCTTGAAAGCAATGTTTCAGTCATACTGTCCCTAATCAAAGGTTGTGTTTTGAAACCCTCCTCCCCATTATTTAGCACATAGTCAAATTCATGAAAACAACATTGTCTGTATTCATTAAACTTTGTAATATGTCTTTAAAGTGCATTAGTCATATTCTTGTTTTAAAAGCATATAGATTTTTGTAGATGCAATTCCTCTTTTTCCAACTGTTTCACCTGTATAGAAGGAATCACATGAAATACGCACAGCAACATATATCACAAAATCTGATGCACGTGTAAAAGTGCTTAAACAATGTATGTTGTTTGTGCTGATACAAAAATAATAATATTAATAATCATATACTGCATGAATACAATTTAAAAGTTCCATATTTAGAAGTATCCCAGCTTCTGACAAATCCGTGATTAAAATTCCTTTCATATTTTTGTCAGGTGTTAGTGTTCTTTGAAATTCCGTTAAAGTGTGTGTCTGTTCTCCATTGCTAGCTTTTCTGTGCAGGATGATTGAAGGGCAGGAACAGTCATTCCTCTTCATAAGGGTGGACCACCAACTGACCCTGGGAACCACACATCCATCAATCTAACAAGTCAAATACGCAAATCCATGGAATAATTTATCATGGAAATGATCAACAAGAACATTGGCAACTTACAGACATTGCACCCATCCTAGTTTAGCTTTGAAAAGGGAAGGACAGGCAAAATGTGACAGGCAAAACTGGAAGGAAATCATGTATTTAATATTCCATTGACTCTTGTTGAAGTTTTTAATAATTATACTGATTATTTCTGTGATTCATAGATTCGCAGTCCACTGCATAATGAAAATCAATACAGATGGAAGCAACAACAGGGTATGGACAATACAGTGCCATAACTAGCAGGTGTTGCATGGATCAAAATAACATGGTATGCAGAGCATGCTAATGAGTGCAAAATACATTGGAAATTAGAAACAACATGTAAACGAGTAACACAGATTAGGCAAATAGCATCAGAAATGATGAACTGATTTCAGAAGCATAGAATGGGCATGCTGCACCATGGTGTATTCCCGTTTCGAACACTGAGATGTGAGGCTTATGTGACAGGAGAGCTGCTAGGAGTAGCAGCCACACTAGCACAGCAGCATGTGTCTATAGCATCTATTGGAGCCTTTTTTCACAGCAATCCACACCAATGGAGGAGGTAGGGACAGTGCCTGACAAACTACCAGTCATAGAAAACATGCAGTCAGCTGTTTCTGATTGGACAAGAAGACTCTAATGGACCTTGTTGAACATTATTACCTATAAGTGGAATCAAGGTTGATCCATTTTATGCCCATTCTTGTGGATATGAAGGTATGTCTAGTCTTACCCAAGTTAGCTATATTGGTCTTTCAATGATCCACAGGAATCTATACCTCTGCATGGGTATCTAGAGTGGTGAGTGTACGTAACTCTTCACCTTGTAGATGCTCCTTGACAGTAGACAGCAGATGTTGAGGAGAACATCTAGTTTCCCCTGGTCTGCAAAAAAAAAACGACACCATATGGGTAATTTATGAAATCATGGATTTCCCTAAGGTCTTGAGTTCCACATACCACAGATATGTTATAATAAAGGCCCCACCTAGTCCAAATGGCATGCTATGCATCGTCATTTCATAAATTTTGGCTTATATGTCTAACGTGCTTAGCAGACTTACATATATATGTTCATCTTTTAGAATAGCCTGCAAACTATCAATTAATGGATTTTGTAATGAAAAAGTTGTACAAAAAAGTATTCATAGTACTTACATTTTTTTTTTTAATCAGAAAAAAACAAGTATCTTAAAGTGTTCTCTATCAAAACTAAATGAAGATTTACAATTTTTTTTTAGGATGGAACAACATGATTGATCATAATTATCCTTTTCAGCTTTATTTTAAATTGTTTGGATCACAGACACTCAAGATATATCTTAGCATCAATGAGGAAAAGTTGTTTATGTTATTTTTGAATGTCTCCTTTGTTTTCGTCATCAAAGAGTACCTTGTGGGTTATGCAATGTGTTAATTATACATTCAGTAAAAAACAAGTCTTCATTAGTGTTCTGTATAACTGTGTTTAAGCTCATATTACATTTCCTTTGATAATAAAGAGAAAAACATCACTTCAGTCCACGTTTTTAAGAAGCATAATGCCTTATGTCGTGTATTTAAAATACTGCTATTTTACTTGTTATTAAAAGAAATGTTTACATTATTTCCTATTTATCTTTATATTAATGTCTTTGGAAACAACAATAGTTTTGGTTTTCTGTAGTCCTTTTTTTATGGAAGGCTATGTCAAACAATACTCAATATTAAGATGACATAATTTTTTTCATTAAAGGGACTAACACATGGTGAATGATGTGTTTGCATTTCCCTTTTGCATTCATTATGATTATATTTTTCGTTAATATTTTATATACTTGCCTTATTTGATTAATGATTCACTGAAATTATTGTTTAATCACAAACATGGCACTGTGTTTTGTTTTTGTGTGTGTGGACTTTGATCAATATGTATCTTGTATTGCCTTAAATTATTCAATTTTATTTATATTAGTATATATAAGTTTTTAAGAAATACATTGCTTTACCAAACTGATAAAATAGTATTTCCATTCTGATCTGGTAGCAGATTGCTTATAGGAACATAGGAATATAAGAAAAATATTAGACATCATGGGCGCAGTGAGATGTTTATCCATATACACCTTAAAAAGTTCTTACTACATTTTTTCAGCCTTTAATAGTGCACACCTATACATCAAATACTTAGAGGTAAATTTATGTCTACCCATTCAGCCATCAAGACTAACCTTAAAGGTAGCCAAGGTAGTACTTTGTTTGATCAGTAGTGATAACATTTCCCAGAGGCCAGGAATACATTTATTTGGGAACTTATTTCTCTAGGCAGTCCTTTTCGTTTGTTGGTGCAGATTTAAGTCCCTAGTGCAGGTATTTGCAGGTCACTGTTCTTTTGAAAAAATAGGAGATCAGATAGGATTGTGTCTTCCATGGCTTGAACAATGAGACTCAAGTCACCTCAGAGCAACTGGTTGATGAGTTAAGCTAATGTATCAGGACGGTTGAAGAATTTAAGGCTTTTAATTTTCTGGTTAGAAATGTTATGCAACTTTCCAGATGAAGAATATGCTTTGATTTGTACATACTAAAGGAGACATTGTGTTTGATGCTGGGTCTTGTAAGGGACAAGTACAGAAGTATAATGACCTCCTCAGATCTTGAGGTTATTCTCTTGAAAATTAACTGGGTCAAGCAGAATGATTTCCAAAATGTAATTTAAACCTGATGTTGAAATAAGACAGAGCTCTCCATATAACTTCCCAGGTCTTTTATGACTGTCTCTCTGGGAAGTATGTCATTTATAATTTATGCAGTAGGAGCACCTTGTTTGCCAAATGTATTACAGTGCACTTATTTTCATTTAGTTTGAGTCTATCTTCGTTATACCAGAAATGTTCATATTCCATTTCTTTCTGAAGCTGTTTTATACTTGTAAATAAGTGATTAATAATACCAAGCTTGCCGCATTAACAAACTTGGTCAATTGAGTTTAGGTTCATCAGTTTATACTAGGCTGCTGATAGAATAGATTACATGGACACAAGCCCCTATATTATGACAAAAAGGAAGAACTTACCCCCCCCCCCTTGTATGAGTGATAGTGGGACTAGACAGGGTGAATTTAGAGGCTCAATGAACTACTTTGGTTTATATAAAGGGAAAGTTTGTTCCAAAGGACAGGGATTCTTTGAGGGAGGTATCTATCTCATCAACACATTATGTTTGTGTTGGAAAACAGGTTTAGTTTTTTGAGCTTGTGTCCAAGGTGTTATTTGTTCTTTGAATGTGCAGGAGGTCATATAAGACTGGATAGTATGAAGCCTTAAAGGCAAGGCAGAGGTCACTCCTCAGAAGTCTATAAAGGGTGGAGAACAGAGGAAGTGCTTTAATACAGACTGTGTGAGCACATCTAGGTCATGGCATTGATTTTCTTTGTGAAAATGCACTGGAGTTCTTTCACCTGAGATGTGTATTTAACCATTACATAAGAAAATGAGCTTTATTTTCATTATAGGGTCTAGTAAGGGAGGATATCTTCCTTTGCCCTAGACGATGTGCAGCAGTTTTTCAATGAGATTAGTTCAAATGCTGTACTGACAGTAGCTGGGGGAGCTCTATAGTACTTTCCTCTTAGATGAGAATGTGCCCCTGTACTGATAGATTGGGGTGTGCTAGTGATCTAGTTTGCTACCCAATGAGTTACATGAGGGTTTACATGTAGTTTGATTAGTTTGTTGACGATGCTAAAATGTGGGATGGTGTTAAAGACCTTTGTCAGGCACTGGTACATGGCTTGTATGGCTTTGCTTCATCCATTGCTTTAGAAGCTCTTTCAAGAAAGTCTGCTAGGATTAGAAGTTAGGATCTACACTTTACTAATCAATCCTGATTTGAATCCAAGATTTGTAGGCTGTCAGTCTCATTGTTCATAAACTCTACAGAAATGTACTCCATTGCTTTGCGAAAAAGGCTAGCAAGGCTTATCGGTCTGTAGTTGCTAGGAACAATGGTAGATCCTCCCTCTTATGGAGTGGGATAAACAGATTCTTTCCCTACCTCTAGCTTGAAGATAATTGAGAGACTGGGCATGAACCATTTTAGTCTCAAGTTGGTGAGGCTTTGCTTAGTATTAGCATGAAAGAAGACAAAGCACATTGTCTGGACCCAAGGAAATAGGAACTGTTCCAATGTCTTGGGGGGGGGTGTGAACTGTGAAGGCACAGTGACATCTGAAGAAAAGACTGGGTGAAACAGAGCAAAATGTTTGAGCTACATTTATCTCCTACTATGCTGGCTACATCTTTTACGGCTTAGTGTGTATCATTATTATTATTATTATTATTATTATTATGCATCAGTTCAATGCAGGGCTCTGTATTGTAATTCTGCAACCCATAACTGTGAGCCCATGAACTATGAAAAAAATTGAAAATACAAAACAACAGCCTATGTCAAATATAGTTGTTCTCCTTTAAATTTTATTTTTGCAAAGGGAAAAGACACCTTGCACCCCCATAATGTAGAGCCAACTGTCACTCATATCTTGTACCCTGAAAATATATTTATATCTATCTATCTATCTATCTATCTATCTATCTATCTATCTATCTATCTATCTATCTATCCCAACTTAAAGAGCTCTATACCTCAGAAAAAAATTGCATTCTGGGTCTCTCTCTCTCTCTATATATATATATATATATATGTATATGTATATATGTTAAGTGCACATTTTCAGTCATCCAGGTTTGCTGTTCTGGTGCTCATACTAATGTGTCTTGGAATATCAAGTTTTTACTCAGTGGCAGTACTGAATGCCATTTTTAACATTTCTAACATACATGAAAAAGACGTTTCAGTTGTCCTAAGAGAAGAGGCCATTTCCAATCCATTTTTGGAGCTGGAGGTATTCAGTTTATTCCTTAGGCCAATGAGATTCTTCTTTTGTTTTATAGTTAATTTATGCTAACTTTCTGTCCTAGTCTGTTCCTGTTGTTTTAAAACTTAGCATTGTATTCGTGTTGGATGGGGAATGATGCCTGTCAGCAAGCAGTGAGATGTGAATACAAATGGTTCATGAGAGCAGCAGCATATGCTACTGAGCCATTAGAGGAATTGAGGAGGTCTCAGATTGTCTCATGTCAACCTCTTGTTACAGAAAATTAGAGGGCAAATTTAGTTTTGCCCTAGTACCTAATATTACTGAATGGTAGTCAGGTTTGACCAGAGATGAGCAACTGTTGGCATACAGCATAATTGGTTCCTGCTTGTAAGATCTAGATCCAATATCTTTGAGCCCTTACTTGGGAAGCATTCTAACTGGTCTAAGAGTTTGAATCAATGAAATATATAAAGCTTTATTCACACCATTGTGTTTAGTTCTGTGGAGAGGGACTCTACTTCATTCAGGTACATGTTATGAGATGTGAATAACATGGAGGAGGTTGTGTAATTTGTCATAATATGTTAAAATTTCTTATTGATAGTCAGCCGGATGTAGAGCAAGTCAAGGTCATTGTCTTGTAATATGAATCTTGATGTACACCAAAAAAATAGGTAGTATGAGAGGTAGCAATTTGGTAAATCGAACTAAAGGGGAGAACAGAAATGGATTTTGCTGTTTAATGCTGAAAAAACACAAGGCTTAAATGGGGCTTTTACACTAAAGCCTTTTCTGAAGTCACTCCCTTTGAAACACTAAATGTGGATGTTGTTTTTATATATACATAAACAGGAATTCTAACAAGTGTCATTACACACTTTTATGCGCATTTTATATATTTTCTAGATATTATTTATCTAATACATACATTTTTTAAGCATTTTAGACTGTTTTTCAACAGGTTTTATGCATGATGGCCTAATGTCTTTTTAAGAACTGCTTAATTGGTTTCAAGCATAGTTTATTTGCTGCAGCGCATAAATGTTGGTTGTCTTTTAACAAGTTTGTCTGATGAAGCGATTAGCAAATCGCGAAAGCACTTACCTGTACTTTTGTTTAATAAATTATACTTTGCTTTCTAGCCTTGCAGGCTTGGTACCTTATTTGTTTTTAGTGAATGTTGATGTGCTTTGACTTCCAATAATACAGAGAGATCACCACCTATAACACAGTCATTTCCATGGAAGGGACTGAACAAGTGGTAGTTATTGAAACTTAGTATGGAGAGGTGTGCAGGAAACATGCTTTACTGACAACACAGCTATTGATATTTTCTATGATCAAAAAGGCTTTTAGGAAGTGTACTTTTACATTTGGAATTCTAGAACTGACCAAGACTACTTTTATGCAGTCTAGACTTTATCTGATTATTTTGTCAGATGGAAAAGACAGATCTTGCATTTAAAAGCATTATGGGGGTGGAGTAAAGTTTGGCTAATATTTAAGATCCCTGAGGAGAGATATGAATGTAAGCCAACAAAGCAATTATGACTAACAATCATCTACTTCCAGGCTAACTTCTCTACGTTGACTATGACGGACATTCTCCAAATATTAAAATCATTGTCATATAAGATGTATCTATTCTTAAATAATGTTTTCACATGTTGTCTAATTTGGTATAATTATTTAAACTGTAGATATTTTGTGTTATTTTTGAAGATGTAAAAGTATTGTTCTTAATATATTTTTACAATACTTTGGAATTTTTCTCCCCAGGCCTCCAATGAAAATGGGCACCTACCTATTCAGACTTCCCTGGTAATCAAAATAAATAAACAAGTAATAAAATAAAATGTATTCCCTTATGTGAACATACTAGAGCAATAATATAGAACTAAGCTGCCAAAGTTACCCTTCCTAATATAATTAACATCACACAGACAAACAATTCAGTAAAAAATGCAAGAAAAATCCAGCCAAGCTAAACTTTTCACTGTGCGATACCTTAAAGCTCCTGCAATGAAGGGCCATGGGATATATACAAAAAAAACCCTTAAGGACATCAAGTGTTTCATCTACATGGCTTCTGAATGTCCATGACATTTTGTACTCAAAATGTTTAAGTCTTTATGCTTACATTCAGACCAATAAAGCCAAACTCCCACTAGTGGTAGACATACATCGATATGACCTAAAATTTAGATTTTTCTTGCAACATAAATAGGACATGTTGGAGAAACATTTATGTCTCTCAGAGAATTCCCATTCTTTGAAACAGGCTCTCCACCCATGTGAAGCAGAGGCCCTCCCTAACCCTGTTTAATTGCAACTTGGACAAATGGATGGATGATCAGAAATGTGTCCTGGTCTGATGCCTATGTCTTTGATGGAGAGAGGCAGTCAGTAAATCACCCCTATATGAGTCAGCTTTGCAAATCACAACTGGATTGCATGGCTAGGCTTGTAAGAGCTTGTCCATAGCTGCTGTGATTGGCTTTATTGTTTTTTTCTTGCATTTTTTTCCTGATATAATTAGATATTTAGTTGTACTGTTGACTGCTGTTAGACTTAATGATTTTACATCATTAAATATCGCTTAATAATTTTTAGTGTGAAATATTATTATTGCTGATAATACATAAATGTGAAGAGTGTCTTATTTTCAGATTTTTAACAAAAGTCAATCAAAAATATATTGTTTTGTATTAAAAGGGTTGGAGACACAATAGATTGGAATTTTCTTATTTTAATATTGTCTTTTAAAATTTGAGCGAACAGCTGAAGTTATTAATCCAGCAATGGAGATATTTAGAAGCTTTAGTGAACATTGAGAATAAGAACACAATTAAAACAAAGCTATAGTGGTGAGTGGGGTTATATAACAGACAAGAACCATGTGGCACACATTACAGATGAAAATCATCCAACTTATCTATGTTTGGTAGTCAGGCTCGCCGTTCAAACTACAATAGAAGGACATTTCAGAATAATAAAAGACAACTAAAATTCTCTATCAAAATTGTTTCCTAACTGACATAATTAACTTCTAAAATCATTGTAGTTACAGCTATAAACCTCTCTTTAGCATTATATGTACTCAGAAATCTGCCTAGCACTTATGAACACACATACACACCAAACAAATACACACACACACACACACACACACACACACACACACACACACACACACACGCACACACACACTTGCGCACACAATTAAAATACTGAAAAAGATTCATCACATACTCGAGAATTTAAATTTTGGTGGAAAGGAGCAAGATACATTGCTGGACAAGCTGCTTACACTGATTATGACAGACGATACTTCCTGCATCTATTAAATTATAGTTTAGAATTTAATTCTAACCAATATATTAGGATTAACAAACACTGTAAAAATTAGTGGTCACTTTATTCATGAATAGCAAGGACATGACTATAACATGATAAGCATGGGACCAGGATATGAATAGAGGGTTATTAAGGGATATAGTTTTACCTGAGAAGAGTTGTTTCTCTCACCAATGTGGACTTATCTTAGAGATAAATATCATACTACTAACAAAAAAATTGATTTGAGAGGATGCGGGATTTGAAAAATGTAATCATATATTTGTAGATGAAGGTGACATAGTCTCATGTTTTCCTATACATAAAATACCCCAAGACATGCAAGTAGAACTTGGACACTCACTGAAGTGATATTATATATGTCACAATTCTCATCTATGTAGTTTGATTCTCAAAATAAGGAAAAGTAAGACGCATGAAAACCCATGACAAAAATGGCTATTAATTAAGAAAGGAAATGACAGCACTTTATGTATGGATTTGTAGGGAACAAATGATAGAAAAGAATAAACAATTTCATGCCAGTGAAGATATTAGTAAGAGCTACAAATAGGTACAGGACAGTGGGATTCAGTCGGGAGCATGGCAAAAACATTATGAAGATGTTCAGTTTTATAGGATCGACTCATAAGCATACTAGATATGGAGAAGTTAACCGTAAAGAGGCCGCTTAAGGATGGTAGGAAGAAAGACTCTTCCTGATGAAGATAAAACAAGACAAGTCAGACCATACACTTGTGTTATGTGAATGTCCCATGGCTAGACTTTGGTGGACACAGGCTATGGTAATCTAGAATAGCACTTTGGCAAAACAGAAAAGAAAATGGGCAAAATACATTTGGCATTAAGTATGAGAATGGGGAGGCTTTCTTCTAAACAGGCACAGGCTAAATTAAGCAGAAATTATGTGCCAAAAATATTTATTGCTTAATAATGGAAAACTAGGCATCAGTTTCATATGAAAGTCATACACTACTACAGATGACTAAGAAAATAATTCTGTCAAGAAAAGGGGAAGGAGAGACCGAATCTTCATTACCATACTGGAACATAATGTTTCCTTCTCTAGATTTAACATTGCAGCTTGTGGAACTGTAACAAAAATATAATACACAAAATAAATATTCATATCCTTCCCCAGCTTTGGTTTAGTTGTAGATTTTTCAGTTACATTTTGTTCTTTTGAATTAATTTTTTTAATGCTATTATATGCTGTCTGTTGTTTGGTGTTAAAATGTATGTACTATCCATCTCTATCTAGTCGCAAAACCCTGGCTCAACAAACAGATGCCCTTTACTGAGCTACTGCTTTTAGTATCCAAATTGTCAGTATCCACACCCCTCTTTAAATAAAAGTCTAAATTAAATATAATACAGAAACACACCATGTTTAGCAGACTTTCTGGATCTGACTATGATCTCAACTTCATATCAAATACTCAAAACAATAAAAAGAGAATTCTTTAAGTGATTAGATCTGGAAAACTGAATATGACATATTGCAAATGTAGTACATAATAAATGATGAAATAATCACTCATTTGCAGGAATAGCAAATGTACTTGCAGAAGAATGTTGTATAAAGTTCTCAAAAAGTTAAAAAAATGCTAGGGTGCAACAAGGGGGAAATTACATTTATAACGTCAGATACAAGAAATGTTGCCATAATTAAATTTATAAATTCTAGTTCCATAGGACTAAGTATCCTATAATGTGGTTTCATCCAGACAGCAACAAAAAACAAATTAAACTTCCACCAATTATGTTAAAGAAAATTTTAGCAAGTGGGCATGGCTCAGACAAATACTGTTATGGTATAAGCAATATCAGTTCACAAGGGAAAACAGTTACAGCAGAGCCAAACAAATTTAGACATATCAGTCTGACTAGTGCAAACTCAAGAGAATCATAATGAAGCATTTTTCAGAATATAACAGTAGGCCAACTTTTGTAAAATATGGAAAGGAATGGGCCTATGAAGATGAGATCCCAAGTTTGGAATCTTTATGCTTTCTTGGAAGATGTGAAAGCAGCACATTATGGAATGCTACTTATCTTAAACAAAATAAGGAATTCAACACTTTTTCATAAGACATAATTGAAAATTGAAAAGTACTATAATCAGTTCTCTGTTTAAGGAGTAACACCCTGGTTATGTTATAGGACACAATAAGTCTGGAAAAGGGATAACCTATTCCAACAATCCTGAAAGTTCTATAACGTGGTCACTTCTGTTTTGACTCTTTTTCTTTGATATAAAACTGGGAAAATAGCATGCAGATCACCAAATATGTTGATTACTACAAACTGGGTAACATGATTACTTCAACAGAAATTGCTAACTTCTTCTGAGATCATCTACAACAACTCTTTAACTGTTACAGTAGAACTTATTTCTTATTTAATGTCAATTAATATAGTATCTTGAATATTTAAAAGTGATATAAATTATGATTGCAAAATAAACAGTGAAGCCAAACAAAATTAAATCATATCTCAAGATTTAGGTACAGTGTTAGAAAAAATTTAAAATTGAATCTCTGTTTTATCTGGAAGAGTAAGGAAAGAAAATTGTGTAGCACCTCATATTCTAAATTGCATGTCAGGTCATGCCAGATAAATCACTGCATGACTTTTTTAAATACTGATCCATCTGATTATAGGATACAAAGTGACATTTTTGACCAAGCTTAATCATGTTCAATTCTTTACCGAAATTATAATAGAGATGGGGAGTTTGTGATATTCAGCAATGGAGCAAAGGATAATTTTTCCTACAGGATTTGTAAAAGAGACAAATGCAGGGTAGATACAGCGACATGTGCGCTGATTATTTTTTAATTCTATTTTGAAATATGCACTGTTTTTGGAGGTAACATCAAATCTGGCTTCCAATTGCAGAAAATACACATCAGTAGTGGAATGAAATGACAACTGTAGTATACAAAAATGTCCACAATTATGGAATAAGCTTCTTGTTATAAACAGAAAGTTAGTAATTAATTTCCAGCAGATTAGTCACTTTACTCTTGAAGAACCTGTAGCATCTAATTAGAGTGTTTCTTAATAGTTTCAAGAGGTACATCTGAAAGATTCTATTAAGGTGGTCATGCTCAGTCAGTGTTATTGATTCTGAACTGTTTCAGTCTTTCCAATGCTTTATAGTGATTTATGGGGAAAAAATGAAGATATACATTCTTTAAGCAAATTTTAGAATTGTTCAATGCAGGCATAAAGGTATATGCAAAAATTTTAAGACGTGCAAAACTCTCATTTCAGACTTCTGTGTCACTGAATACAGGATGAGATGTTTTGTGTAAATGATGTTCACTCTATCTGAAGAAAATCTCTATGTTTTACATATACCTGTATCTATATATCTGTATCTATCTATATATCTATATATCTATATCTATATATATATATATATATATATATATATATATATATATATATATATATATATATCAAAAAATATACATACACAAACACATATACATACAAATATGTATATATTTCATATGTGTCCTCTCTTTGTTTTTGATCTTTTTAGGAGCAAGATCCCTGCTTACAGCCTGGTCATCTGCCCTTTCCACCTTTTAGGGACTGGTTACATTGTGACCCAACGACCTGCTGCAAAATGAACTCTTCCCTGTAACTCCCTAAAAGCAACTGCTGGTGAAACCATTTTCTTCCTGAGCCCACATGTTTCAAATATCAAATATGTTCACTGGTAATTATAACAGTATGGTAATCCCCTAAGGGCCACCTCCACACCACCAGAACTTGCTCTCCCCATCTATTATACTCTTTTCATTTCTCTTCTCCTCTCCTACTCTGTCTTTTTCCTTAATTAGACTGCCCATACTTTTCCTCTTCTTCTGAAACTACCTACCCAACCCAGGTCTCCCTTATTACTCACTCTCTCTTCTATCTCTCCTCAACCCACCCCTTCTCCTCTCAACTTTTTAGACCCATATTATGCCATCTCCCTTCCTCTACTGATCTCCAAAGCCTTCCTTCTTTACTATCCTCCCCGATCTGCACCCCCCTTTTCTCCACTATGCCATGCAAATCTAACCTCTCCTTTCCCTGCTCCCCTGCTTGGATCTCTCTCTTGTTGTTCTCTGTGCTCACATCCTTCTCTCTGTGCTTCAGTCCTTCACTTTCCTCCAAACAAGCTTACCACTATATCCTCTTCCCCTGGCAGATCTACTTCACTGATAGGTTTTCTTTGAAAACTACTCCAGCTCTGGCTGGGTGTAGCCCCACTCAGTTTACCCTCGCTCCATTCAGGCTCACTTCGCTACCCTACCCTACCCTCATTCCCACACACCCCTGATATAATTTCCTTTATTCTCTACCCTCTCACACCACACCCCCTAAAGCTCCACCCATCTAACTACCTCCTCCTATCCCTTTCTTCTCTGTCCTCCACCTACCCCATCCTCATTACCACTATAATCTCTACTCACTAAACCTCATCCTCACCTTCATACACTCTTTCACCTTCTACTTCGACCTACAACCTCAAACTACTACAATTACTTTGTACTTACTTCTCCTTATACATACACTCATCACCCCACCATTCTACAAATCACTGTCAGCCAACTCTCTCCTACTAGCACTACTAACTAGCTCCACCTTTACCATCTTATATAACCTCTCCTGTTATAGCATTCCCCTAAAACCCAACTTTCACTCACCCACCTCAATCTATGCACTAGTCTTCCCTCAACTCCCTCATTCATTTCTCGCCCCATCTCGCAATACTGGATCTGAAATCTTTCCTCCACACACAAAACACAGTACATTTAAACCAACTCACACTAAAGGAAAACCTAAATGCTTCCTCCTTCATATCCCCAAACCTCAACTAATCCCTTCTCTCCTCTCTCTTTTACTTGCAGGTGACATACATCCCAACCCTGGCCCAGCTCTAACTTCTTCCTCTGATGGCACCTTCAAACATACCATCACCACCCACTTTCACATCCCACCAAAACACATGTCCTTTTACTCCATCAACATGAGAAGTATAGTAAATAAAATTACTGAATTCCATTCTTGGATCTCACAACACTCTTCTGATATCATAACCCTTAGTGAGACTTGGTTAAAACCCCACACCCCTGCTGGAGACATCCTTCCCCCTGGCTATAACAACCTAAGATTAGAGAGAACAAAAAGAAAAGGAGGAGGTGTTGCTATCATGCACACTGATAACCTCACACTAACTCCTTTAATTTCCCCCTCCCCTCCAAGCTCCCCTGCTGAACTCCTTTTAGCCAGCTGTAAAATTAACCCCAACAACTCTCTTAATATCACAGCTATCTACATCCCACGTGGTGACAACATTACTGTACTGGAAAGTATACTTTCTACTCTCACCTCTGACCTCCACAATGAGACTATAATCATGGGAGATGTCAACATCAACTGATCCACACTCACCACAACATCCCCCTCTACCTCTATTAACCTGCATGGTTTCTCCCAACTAATTACAACACCTACATATTCCACTAAATCCACTACCCACACAGCCATACTTGACTGGATCCTTCTATCACATCCCCATAAATATCACTTCCCAGAAACCCTCCCAGACACCCTCACTGACCCCTCTCCAACCAAAGTTCTTCACTTTACTCCAAACACACACACTCAATCTCCATACCACAGGATCCAATGAAGGCAGTCCCACAGCTTGGTGTAAAGGCCAATGTGAAAAAAAACTTGGTTAATTCCACAGAAAACTTTTTAGTCCACAAGACACGAACTCAAACGCTGTGTAGTAGTAAGGTTTTTAATGACAACACAGCACAGCACAGTACGACAGTATTCAAAACGTTTCAAGCAGAATGCAAGCAGAAAAGATTTAGCGCTTTCATTTCCAAAACAGAAAACTTCATCAGAATAATACGTATATTCCTGCTTGCTATTTTATACAACTTCTGATTTCAATTACTCAATTAATCAATTTGCTTTTAGTCTCTTGATTAAAGTAACATACAGTTCAAAGCACCAAAAGCAAAAGCAAAACAAAAGACTTTTTTGGTCATTGTTATCCATGTACTAAAGACTTCTTTTAACAGGATTCCGTATAAAATCATTATAATAATCAATATAACACTAAAAAAATAGTATTAATATTATATTTAATAATGTGGTTATAAATTTAATATGAATTGTAAGCAGATACAGTGAAATATACCTGTGTGTACTAGAATTAAATACATTTAAAGTTCTAGTGATGAATACAAATGTTCATGTAAATGTAGATGTGATCAATGTAATAAATATAAATATGATAAATACATGTATATGAATATAAATATAAGTATAAATATAAATATAAATATGAATATAAATATAAGTATAAATATAAATATAAATAAATGTAAATATATGTATATATGTGTATAGGATATAAAAATACCATAAATATGTAAAACCAATAAATAGTAATAGTCAATAAATAGTGATGAATAAACTGTATGTTATGGACCACCCACCATCCCTCCTACTCACCCTAACTCCTCTCCTACTTTCAGCTTACAAACTGTTTCCACCACATACATAAAATCTCTGCTCCTTAAGCTCAAACCTTGCTGTGACTCCACTCTTTCTCCAACTAGATGCTAACTCCTTAGCCTTACCCATCTCTAGTCTCATCAACTGATCTATCACCGAAGCTACAGTCCCAGCCATCTGGAAGAAGTTCTACACTCTTCCTATCCATAAAGGAGGTAACTCCTCTCTCTAAAATCTTGGAAAATGTGTACACTAACAAATTCTGCAGCACCTTACACAACAGAACTTAATTACTCCCACCCAACATGGCTTTCGCCCTGGACATAGCACCTCTACAGCTCTCATCTCCTTCATAAACTCCATCTCACAAGCTAGAGACCAGAATAAACTAGCTTCTTGTCTCTTTCTTAACCTCTCAAAGGCATTTGACACTGTCTCCCATCCCTTACTCTTAGACAAACTCTACCAATGAAACCTATCCTCTGCCAGTATCTCCTGGATCTCTAGTTATCTTAGCAATCATTTCCAGTCAGTCAAATGAGACTCAGCCATCTCTCCTGAACTCCCAATGCAGATGAGTACCCCAACGGTCAATACTAGGACCACTGCTCTTTAATATTTTTACTAATCAGTTATCAGCCTCCACCCCACACTCATCCTTAATGCAGTATGCAGATGACTCCATGGTCATCACCATTGCTGATACCCTTACCAAGCTTCATACTACAACACATGAGTCCTTCTTTTCTATTGAGAACTGGCTCAACCAAAACTATTTAATCTTAAATCCAAAAAAGACCAAACTCCTACTCTTTGTACCTAAAATGATGGCTCACCTGAAACCAACCTTCTCCATCACCTCCCATAATAATACACGTATCTTAGTAGACGGCCACACCACGCTATTAGGGGTCATCATAGATGGCCAGCTAAAATTCGACTAGCATGTTCTAAATAACATTAAGAAAACCCACCAAAGGCTTGGTCTTTTTTAAAGAACTAAAAACTTTCCCTCTAGTCAAGCTAAAATAGCTCTATCACATGCCTACCTATTACCAACCCATCTCTACGCTCTCAGATTCTCACCAATCTGCAGACCTCACTCATATCTAAATTGGAATCCACTTATAATAAAGTAGCAAAATTTGCTGCAGAACTACCATACTCCTCTCATCACTGCCTAGTACTCAAAAAAATGAAATGGCTAGAATTCCCCCATAATCTACTTCTCTCTCAGCTTCAAATAATCCTTTCTATCCTATTCCAGTTCACCTTTTGCCCCACCATCTCATCCATCATCTGTTCCTACACCCCAGCAAGAACACTCCAGAACAACATCTCCTGTCCATACTCAAACCCAAGCTCAGCATAAGAAAAAACCTTTATAGCTATTACCTTGCTGAAAACTGGAATAAACTCCCACTTAACATAGGTTCATAGGTTCATAGGTTCATACTAGGCTCTCTGCCCTAGGGCATTTATAAGCCTAGCCAGAATGTGTTTGGCTTTCGCCACCCATTTTAAATTAATTTTGCTATGCCCTTTTTCGAGGTTAGTATACTGTACACTAGATCCAAACTACTATTCAGAAAGGCTGTAAAAAAATCACTTTAGCAAAAATGAACTATGCCTATGCAATCTCCTCCCTGACTGACCCATCTCTCTAGGCCAGCCAATCTCGTACCTTTCTCCTACAGGAATCAAACTCAACCTCCATCCTAATTTTCTTTCCCTTTAACACTACTAAACCTTTTCCAACAACCTCCCTTACACTGTGATTCGTACAGATGTAAATCATTTCAGCAGTAGTATGCCTAAAACTCATTTCTACACTTTAACCTCTACTCAGTGGCTGTATATAATTTCTTATTATTTTCCCATTACACTGCATTGTACCTTTATTACCTGCTACAACATATGTGCTTAGGTAACTCTGTATATGTATCCTTTTGGCAGTAGTTTGTATTGTGTGTATTTACTTAGACATTATATATATCATTGTATATGTACTTGTTATGTATTAACTGTGGAGCTTTTCTCCCTGGGTCTCCAGTGAAAAAGGGCCTTGTCCCAGATGGACCAACCCGGTCAACAAATGTCAAATATGTATATCTATATATATATATATATATATGTATGTGTGTGTGTGTGTGTGTGTGTGTGTGTGTGTGTGTGTGTGTGTGTGTGTGTGTGTGTGTGTGTTTGTGTGTGTGAGTGTGTGTGTTTGTGTGTGTGTAAGGGGTTGTTGTTGTGTCTTTCAGCTTATCCCGGTTAGGGGTCGCCACAGCGGAACTCCGGTCCGCTAATGATTGGTAGTGGATTTTTACGTGCCGAGTTACCAGCCTTGACACACAACCTTCAACGAAGGCACGCCCCTTCACTTATGCCTCCACACAGAAGACACTCTAGCTGAGAATCGAACGGGACAACGTCTTGCTGTGAGGTGACACTGCTACCGCAGCACCACTACCGCAGAGTGTGTGTGTGTGTGTAGGGAGTACTGTTCATTTTATCTACTGTTCATATGGTTGCCAAAGAGAACAGCAGGTTCTTTGTTGTGGACATTCCCTTTAATGGATATCTGTGTTGTTGAATGTCTATTTTGCAGAAAGATGTAAGTGGGTTTTATTAAGAATGTGAAAGTTTTTGTTTGAATGTCTGTGGATTAATGTTAAAGCAAGGGGTTAGGAAAGGGGCTAGCTTTAGTATTGTGTAGTTTGGATAAGTACGTGTAATGCATTACTGTGTCTTGTGCCGTAGTACAATTTCCCTTCTGCTGCTCAACATCTTATTTATTTATTTATTTATTTATTTATTTATTTATTTATTTATATATGTGTTTTGTTTTTGCAGAGGTCTTCATTAGGTAATGTCTGATTTCCTGCTGCAGCATTGCTCTGACTTAAGCCTGACCTTTCTTCCCCACTCTGGTACATATAACAGGATGTTTAGCCTCTCTGGATTTGGCTCAAGCTGATATGCCCAACTTGTGGCAGTACAGTGTACCTGAGAGCCACCACATTTGCTTGTAGAAATATGGGACTGTCATATTGAAAGGATGCCCTACCTCTTACATGTTTAACCTATTTAAAGAGACACATGTGAGCCAAAAGGTATGGATCCCATGTGTGCCCCCCACCGAAAGCAAAACAGAAACAGCAATTAGGTATGCAATTTGATGTAGCTCAGTTGCTGTTTGCAACTCCAGGTTTCACCATGAGCAAAGAAATGTAATGTCCATGTCATCAATGAGTGTTTATTTTCTTGTCCACTTTGATTGCTTCTTGTTGTAGCAATGGATTTCTTCACATAATTGTAGTTATTACTGTGTCTCTTAGGCTGTATTATCATGCAGAAAGAGTCAGACAACTTTTCATTATTTTAAAGCTGATGTTCATTGTTCAAGTTAGTGTAGTTTCAGAAAGAGAATAAAGTAAAGGAGGTTCCCACATTGTGAAAGAAGAAAGACATGACATTTAAGTTATCAAAGGACATGATGACGTGTGTTTGGCATTAGAATTTACTTTTTATGTGTACAATGAGTGAAGTTCCATTTCTCCACTGGGATGAATAGTCCTGACTTACTGTAAATGGTATGATGTTTGAGTGAATAATGCTGTGCATGAAAGTATAAAAATGTTAAATAATCCATAATGCATTCTGTAGCAAATTAAGGCATTTATCTCACCCAGTTATTGGTGCACAGCTTTAGGATAAATCTACCTATCTATCTACCTAGCCATCTATCTATGTATGTATATATATATATATATATATATATATATATATATATATATATATATATATATAGATAGATATATATCTATATATATATAATATGGGTCTACTTCACAAACCCGAAATGCCATATAACTGACTTTTAAATCACCAAGATTTGCCAAAAGTTCAAAAGACTAAAATTTCAATTACCCGGATTTCATTTGCCCGACCCTGTAAGTCATTGACTGCATTCACTGCATATCTCTAAACTTGCCCTGTATAAATAGCTGTGTCTTTAAAACTTTGCACTTGCTACCTAAGACAATACAGCAGACACCTTGCAAGAAGCTACTGGGATAGTCAGACATAATCTCAAAAAGGTAAGAAAACATTAATAATATTTTGTAACATCTATCACCCATAAACAAATATACACAGCAGAAGCTATTAATGTTCCATTCACCCACCCACCAACCAAAACCCAAAACCCAAACAAAATTTCACTGAATCTTCATGACGGTAACTATAGCACTGGCATAGATATTCAGTAGGATTTCTTAAATATAGAAACAACACTTACTTCCAAATAAAATGTTGATGTAGGGGGGCTGCACAACCCCCAAACCACCTGCCGATTAAATATACAAACTCTGAGATTGCACTACAGTGCAGAAATGAGTGGATTTCCTCCACTCATCTTAAGATTTGACATTTCAAATGTTCAGTCATCTGAATGTCGGCATAGTGAAGTTTCAGTGATATGAAACTTCACGCTTTGGTCTCTGGACATTTTGGTAATGTCAAGTAGATCTATATATATATATATATATATATATATATATATATATATATATATATATATATATATATATATATATATACACATATATATACATATATACATCTATATCTATATCTATATGTGTTGCTGCATTATGTTGAGTTGGCTGTTGAACTGTGCTTGTCTGGAACACTTTGCAGTTTAACAGAATGGGTGAATGGGTATGTATCATTTACTTACAATGCTAACTTGCTAACTGGGGGATTTAGATTTAGGGTCATGGATCAGGAACTGAATTTAGGCATTTAGGTAAAGGAAGCAAGAGGAGAGTGTTAGGCATGTAGAGGTAGAGTAGAATTTTATGGTTAGAGAGTATTCTAGAAATTTAGCTTAAGGCAGTGGGAGAGAAGCCTTAGACTTATGGAGAGATCTCAGAATTTAGGCTTAGAGAGCAGGAGTAGAGTCATAGATTTAGGGAGCGACTGGTGAATTTAATTTAGGGAATGAGAATGAAGTCTTCGATTTGGGGATTAGTGACTGTGGAATTTACGTTTGTGGAGCTGGAGGTAAATGTTAGGGTTGTCAGTGTTCTGGGTGTGCTATTCAGTTTAGTAGAGCTGGGCTGTGGGATTTTATAGATATATATATTCATTGGCAAGGTTAGTGTTTAATTCTGTACTTTGTGTTGTAAAATGCCTGCACTTGATTTTTGAAAGATTGTGATTGTGAACCTTTTTTCCCCGGGGCCTCCACTGAAAATGTGCACTTTCTGGCCCAGTCAGGCTTTCCCAGTAAAGGAATGTCAAGTAATATAAATAAAAAGCAATAAAATTCAAGTTGTCTGCAATAATGACTGAATAGCACAGAGTGAGTTCCTTGTGATTCTTAAGTCTCAGGTCATGGCTGAATTACATATGTACGTATCGCGGATATTCATGGTTAACAAATCAGTACAAAAGATTATTACATTATAGAGACATATACTGGTGGCATGTTATTTATTTTATTTATTTACTCAACTTTGAAGATGAGTTGGTGTGATGTTCGTTTTCAGTCATTTTCTGGGACTAGTGGCAGCTGCAAACAACATGGTGTGCAGAAGGTGGACACAGTTCCAGAAACAATGGAAACCCAAGTGTATATGCTAATGAGTATGCCATATGATAATTGCAGACAATCTACACTTTACTTGATTCAGAAACACTATGTGTGTGACCAAGTACGTCAGGCATTCAGCAGCAGCCTCATATGATTAATTTGGCATTTACAAATTACAAAAGTTACTGCAAGCTCTAAATGCTAATTCTGTAGAAATAGTTGTCGGAATGACATGCTGACAATGCACTACAGTAGGCTGGAACATTATGAGGAATGTCAGTGGACGATCTGCAAATGTGACAAAGAACCAGGACAGGCAGCAAAAAACATAGAAACAAACTGTCAAACAATCCACTTTATTACTAAGTGCTTTCATCCCTTACTTAACTTAGACATGGGACTTCATCAACATAGAACTGAATAATGAGGTAGGTTGGTTCGTTAAAGTTAAAAGACACCAATCACAGAGCACATGTACTGAATATTACACGTCACAATGCAACACTTTGAATAATTAAAGAAAACCATTAGCATAAAAACTGTTGCTAAGATATGTGTATTAAAAAACACAAATGCAAATAATAATAATAATAAAAATTCAAAAAATTATCAAAGTGAAACTGTAAAACACTGAAATACCTAAGAAATCTGTTTCATATATTAAAAGATCTCATTTTTAAAACACTTTTTAAAGAAAGATTATCATTTACCCTGGTGGTTGGCTGACTTTTAATCTAATTTGCCAGCATAACTCTTTGTATTCTAAGAGACTTTCAATGTCACCACCTCTAGGGTTAAGACAATTATTAAAATTGTCACAAACCACTGAGTGTCTGTATAAAGCATTAGTGGTTTTCCTATTTTAATGTCTCTTGTGTTAACAAATGTCTTTTAATTTTCTATCAGTCTTACTGACATAAGATGATGTACAGGAGACACAAGTGGCTAAATACACTATTGCCTGAGTGTCACAAATGACATGTCCAAGACAACTAATAGTTCTGTGGTAAGTGTTTGCACTGACATAAGATCCATCATGAATGAATCTGCAAGTTTTACATATCCAATATTTTGCCATCTTACACATATAATGGCTGTAGTTCTTTCTGGGTTCAGCCTCCACCAATTCTTTTAAATTCCTAGCCCTACTAAAAGCCAGATAAGGCATTTCACCTAACCTCCTCATCAGTTCTTCTGTAAAAATCAGGTTCCAATTGGAGGTCAAAATTCTTTAGATCTTAAAGGCATCCCTGTTGTAGAGATTACCATTGCTCCAGTTTTTAAAATATCTGGTTTTCTAGGGGTACTAGTGTTAAATATATCTTTTGGGTGAGTTCCCAAAATGGGTGCATAGCCTTCCTTCTTTCCTTGAAAAATTAACTCTTCTAAATTTTTGAGGAGGTCTGCAAATGTGCCTTTGCATCTACAGACAGCCAGCAAGGCAGCCAGCCAGGCTGTGGATAAGCCACCACTCTGATCAATAAATAATAAGACATATAAAGATTAGACAGAGTGCTGGTGCAGGCTGTGTGAGGTATGCATGCACCTTGCATACTCTCATTCTCTCTGTGGGGTAACCCAGTCCCAGAAGAAATGAAGGTGTGTCTGCATCTTGATTTACTGACCTCTGTAACATTCCAGTGACAGAGGGATGATACTGTAGGGGTGACCCAGACAGCTGCTAGTCAGATATTAGGATAGTTCATGGCAGTCATATGTTGCAAGGCAGAAGAGCTCATCCACTTTCCAACAACAAGAAAGTGACAGGCTGCATTGGAATGGCTCTATTCCACAGCCATCTTACCTCACATCCTTGGTGCAGTTGATTGCACACATTGTAATCAAAACCATTCTGGAGATGACACATAATGTTACTTTAACAGAAAGGGGTGGCCATCTCACAACTGTTAGGCAGTGTGCTCAGCAGATAACCTCATTATTAACCGGATTGCAGCATATGCCAGTGATGTGCATAATACAGTTATCTGGAGAACAAGTATCCTATGAGAGTTTTTCCAAGAGGATGGGATCCCACAGGGACTGATATTTGGCATGTATACCTATATATGAAAAATATGATCCATATTTCCATACTGCAGCGTGAATCAGCCATGCTAATGGTCCATCTGATAGCATGGTGACTGCAGTGTGAAACAACCATACTAATGCCCTGTTCATTTATACCAGCAGGTGAGTACAGTTGTTGACTGGAGCTGAGAGTCATGATACTCATCAGAGCCCCTTCAATGCCTGCAGGGGAAACCATTCAACAGAGAACACACCATTGCATGAAACACCAGTGAGTGATTGTTTGGCATGCTGAAATCACAATTCACATGTCTGAATAGATGTGGGGGTTCCCTGCAGTAAACACCACAAAAGACTACATAAATGGTCACTGTGTGCCATGTTGTAGAAAGTGATTACATTCAAACATGGTCACCCTAGGGGTGGGTGATCTACCGCAAGAACTCCAGGAGATGGCAAAGGAGCTGTCACAGGTTTCACATGATGATCATGAAAATGCAAGAAACAGATCATCTAGCCATGGATGACAAAAGCTGTGGCTGTATTTTCTGGCCCAGGCAACATGGCAACATCAGGTTTAGAATTTTGAGTCATGGCATGCCACAGATACATGTGTATAGAGATAAACAAATGACATGTACCCCAATTGTGACTGCATACCCACACCACATGTGACAGTCACAGAAATCCTTCTGTGACTTGTACATGGGAACATCGTAAATCCCATAGAACTATCCATATAGTGCCTCATTGCAACATACAAATACCATATTGTAACAACTACACAAAATTAATAAAGATGCCTGAACAGAAGTACACAGTTGTTATACAGGGAAGAATGTAGGACAGATAAAGCAACTACTCTTGACATATGGGAGTAGACCCCATGTGTAGTCAATGACAATGTAAGATTTTGGCACAATTGCCCACTCAAGCATGGTATAAAAGTTAAAAAAACTGGAAATAAACCCATATGCCATCCACTGGATTGACAACTGGCTCACAGATCCCCTGGAAGTTCTTTCTATGATGCTGTGAACATCCCTTGACTCAGCTGTATCCTATATAGTGCATGTTTAGCATGATTTAGTTACATTTCAGACTTTGCTTTAACACAGTGTGTAATCTGCATTATGGCATAATTTCAAGCACATCATACTGTTGTCATGTGAGATATCTCATTTTACCACACTTACGCACCCTTATGCACATGTTGTGGTCTCCTATTCCACTTTATCTACACAGCAACAGCCTACCTGCTACACACACACCACTGTGCCACATGTGTACTGTACCACAAATAAACACATGCACACACACACACACACACACACACACACACACACACACACACACACACACACACACACACACACACACACACACACATGCACACACTTCAGTCCACATATGCCATGCATATCTTGACCTTTTCTTACAGGTTCAGGGTTAAATACTTGGCTAGCTATCCTGGATAAAACATTTAGGAGCTGCCTCTGTCCATTAGTAGTATGGAGGGGGGGGGGGGGGTTCTGTCGTAATCTTTCTATTTACATCCATAGATCTAAGTTGCGATTAAAAGTGGGCAAGGATGAACTTTGTTTTATGTGGATGGACAATCTGTTCCACAGCAGTGGTATCCTCTACAAAATATACTTGTCCCTCCAAACCATTCTGATGATGTTGCAGAAGAGGTTTATTTCCCCAGATAGAGTATTTATGATGCCATTTAACCTGATAATGTGCATTGAATCCATAAGCAATGCATTGCAGGACTGATTGTATGGTAGACACAGGTCACCTCTTAGCAGTCTGTAGGATACCGGGCATAGTGACAGGGCTTTGAGTTGGTGCATGTAGGGCATGTTTTTAGGCCTTGTATCCTTTTTGTAAGGTATCTGCTTGAATTCAAGTTATTGCATGTGTCTGGAGAGATACATGTCAAAGGGGACATTATATTCAATGAGTGACCTAATGAGGGCTGAGTAAAGGTGGATAATGACAAGCCTAGACCTGGACACAATCCCTCTGTTTATAAACTGTGTAATATAGAAGAACTTTCTTACAGCAATATACACATGTTGGTCATAAGTTAGGACACTGTCGATGTAAGTTCCCAAATCATGAACAACTGGAACAACTCTTAGGGGTGTATTGTCAATGTGGTAGTTTCCTAGTACATATGACTTCCCAAAGGATACAGTAATGCATTTTTTTGGCATTTAGTTTCAGACCATTATTTTGACTTCACTTATGTATTTGAGACATACTTTCCTGCAGGATGGCTAAGTCACTTGGGGATTCAATGACTGCTCCTAGCTTACAGTCATCTGCAGACCTAGTGAGCTGGAGCCCTTTGTTACTGGCTTTTACTTCAGAAAAGTAGATGATAAGCAGGAGAGATCCCAGCACAGAACCCTGGGGGGACTCCACTGGTGACTGCCCTCTTTGTGGAGGTAACTTCCCCTATTTTGATTATCTGTGTCCTATCTGTGAGCCAGTTGGCAATCCATAGGGTGACATAGGGATTTGGTTCCCAGTTTATTTAGCTTTTCTACTATACCTGAGTGGGGAATTGTGTCAAATGCTTTGGCCATGTTGAGGTATGTGGTGTTTACCATTTTGCATTCATTCATTGATTTTTTGACCTTTTCAAAAAAATCTACCAGGTTGAGTAAGCATGACTTACCCTTGTCAAATCCAAATTGAGACAGGTCTAGTATTTAGAGATTCCCTATGCCCTGATTGATTAATTCCATAGTAAGTCTATCTATAGCTTTGCATATGAGGCTGGTTAGACGTATGGATCTGTAATTTCCTGGGTCTGTGGAAGGTTCTCCCACAGGCAGGTGAATGATTGTAGCTATTCCCCATTTGCTTGGTACAAAACCTATATGGAGGTTGAGACTGAACAGTGTCATTAGGGGTGTGCCTAAATCATGCTTCATATTTTTTAAGATGTATCCAGGGATATTGTCAGGACCCACCAGTGCAGTATTTTTAGCTTTTGCTAACAGTTTTACAACTTGGTCTTCTGTGATAGCTGGAGATAAGCCAGTTTAAGGTTTATCTTGAGAGATAAGTGCAGGGCAGAGTGGAGTAAAATTAGAGCTAAATTTATTGTCCAGTAGGTTAGCTATATCTTCAGCCTAAGTGATGGTAACATTGATCATGATCAGAATGAAGCTGTGGGCAGTAGCACAGAATCTACATGGTGCCCCAAAAAGGGGAAGAGTTGTATAAACCAACCACTTTGGGCATCTACTGTAGTGCACAATATCCTCATGATAGGAGAACATGGATCACAGACTGTACACTTGAGCACTAATCCAAGCATTCTTTAAAGTATTCAATTGTATTTATTACTGCTTGGTAGAAACTTGATTAAAGTGTAGCTATCATTCTAAGTCTTTTGGATTAAGCACTTGGGCTTCAGACCAGTTGTTTTACATTAGGAAGGTTTGTGGCCTGCACTGTGTTGGCAGGACAGGTAGCTTACATCCTTCTAAGTTGGGAACTGCTGATTGAGGGCTAAGTGATGGTAACATTGATCATGATCAGAATGAAGCTGTGGGCAGTAGCACAGAATTTACATGGTGCCCCAAAAAGGGGAAGAGTTGTATAAACCAACCACTCTGGGCATCTACTGTAGTGCACAATATCCTCATGATAGGAGAACATGGATCACAGACTGTACACTTGAGCACTAATCCAGGCATTCTTTAAAGTATTCAATTGTATTTATTACTGCTTGGTAGTAACTTGATTAAAGTGTAGCTATCATTCTAAGTCTTTTGGATTAAGTACTTGGGCTTCAGACCAGTTGTTTTACATTAGGAAGGTTTGTGGCCTGCACTGTCATGGCAGGACAGGTAGCTTACATCCTTCTAAGTTGGGAACTGCTGATTGAGGGCTCAGTGTCTGTTATTCTAAAAGTGTATTAGTTCTGGTTTAAGCACTTGGGCTTCAGGCCAGTTATTTTACATTAAGAAGGTTCATGGTCTGCACTCTTGTGGAAGGAGAGGCTGGACTCTGCCCTTCTGAGTTGGGAATTTCTGGTTAAAGGCTTATAGTGCCTGCATATTTGAACTGATTCTTATTGAAATTGGTGCACCTTGTTGTTGTAGCATTGACTAGATCCAGGCCTGCTGAATCTAGCTTTGTTTGTATGCTTGTTGTTTGCTTGCTTGTTTTTTCCCCGAAATGCTAATTCCACCTAAAATGCGGCTTTTCAGCACTTCTGTGGATCCCTAGTGATATCTGCATTGCTTACTGTACTTATTTCCTTGTTTCACTTGAATGAAAGTTACTGTTTGTCATTTTTGGATTTAAGTTACCTGTAGCACATTGCATTTAAGTTACCTGGCACTTGCTCACTAAAACAATTATATAAGTCAGCACTAAAAAATTAAAAGCACTACACCCTCACAAACTCCCCTTGAGTACCTTGTTCCCCATTGGCCCTTTTTTTCAGTTATAAAGGAATTCCCAATGCTATTCTAGCATGTCCAAAGGTCAGTTGTCAGTCTCCACTCCGGTCCAGCTGGTGAATCTGGGAATCTTGAGGCAATGTTACAACTGCCTCATGTACACAGACAACCCTCTCCTCCTCCCAATAAATTCCAACACATGTGAGAGATGCAACCATATAGCCAAACTGGAGGCTAAGCTCTCTCAACTCAGTACTGGCGTAACCAGTCAGGAGGAAAAGGAAACCACACTCACTACAATTCCAGTCTCACATAGACCTACCATGACAGCAAACCAAACACGTAAACACACAAAAACATACTCGGAGGCTCTAAATAAAAATCTGCCTAAGGAGCAGAGACCTCCAAAGCAGACACCCAAGCAACTGCTACCCCAAAACAAAACACGTGCAACACATAGCTCACAAAGCCAGTGTGCTGAACAGTCACAGCCCTTAAGGCTAAACAACACACCTGATACACTTGTAATAGGTGACTCTATCATCAGACACATTGACGTCCCGCTCACCAGGCTGAACAAGGAGAAGCTTACTGTGAGCTGCCTGTTGGGTGCTAGGATCCGCCACATAACGCAAGCACTCAGGTCACTCCAAGGCAAGTACAAATATGACTCAGTCATTGTCCATGCTGGTGTGAATGACCTGAGACGTACCTCCCTGGACTACATGAAAAGAGACATAGAGGAGCTCTCTGAGCATGTAACCCAGGCTGGTATGACCCTGGCCTTGAGTAGCATCTTACCCTCACCAAGAATGATGACACAATATGAAGACTAGATGATCAATTTCAACAATTGGATTAAGTATTGGTGTCATTCAAAGGGGATCCAATGCCTGTCAGCCTGGGATGACATGCTCGACAAGCCACGATGCTTCACTAGGGACGGCTTGCACCTATCACCCCTGGGCTTTTGGATATTGGCAAAGGCTCTTGCTACCCCCATAGTGCCTTTTTTAGGCAAGGCTCAAAAGACAAACCCACCTCCATAGGTATCACAAGGGATAAGAAACTAAGAGTAGTGCTACTCAACGCCAGAAGTCTAAACCTCAAGATGCATGCACTCGAAACTCTCCTTAGCATGGAGAACATCGATATCTGTGCAGTAACAGAAACCTGGTTCAGGGCTCCCGAGAGCACCCCAGCACTACCAGGTTATACCTCATACCATGCTTTTCGGCCCCAAAACTTGGACCAAACCACAAAAGGAGGGGGAGTATCAATATTCGTCAAACATACCCACACCTCCAGATTGGTGGCACAGCACGAAGCATCAGCGACTATCCATGTGCAACTAACAGTGGGTAAAACTGCCTTCCAGTTTATAGCCTGCTACAGACCACCCTCCCAAACCCAGGAACTCCACTCAGCCTTCCTGAGTACATTGGAAAATATGAAGGTCTCTCCAAACACCATTATATTGGGCGACTTCAACTACCTAAACATAGACTGGGAGCATTACTCTAGCTCCAACACCCTAGCCCAAAGGTTCCTAGAATTTATCAACTCAAATGCTATGGAACAACTTGTTACCACTCCCACAAGAGGGGAAAACATACTGGACCTGATCATCTCCAACATGGGGACTCTATGCTCCAGACCAGAGGTGTATCCCTCACTAGTAAGATCAGACCATAAACTAATCTTACTGGATATTCACATCCCGACCCCACCCCCTGCCCAGAAAACCACAGTGAAAAACTTTTCTAAAGCAAATTTCACACTCCTCAAAACCGAGGTGGAATCCTTCAAAGCCACTGGGCCTGTGGAAAATACGGCCCAGACCGCAGAATCCTTTATAAACACATTCTAGGAACACCTTCAGGAATGCATGGATCATGCAATCCCAAATAAAACCAAGACCCAATCCTCCAAAGGCAGATATCCTGTCTGGTGGACCCCAGCCATAAACAAACTATACAATAGAAGGAGGAAGCTACTACATGATAGATCAAAATCCCAAAAAGTGAAGGCATCTCTGATCAGTATTAGCAAAAAACTACGGGCACTCATAAAATCGTCTAAGGCCATCTTTGAGAGAAAAATTGCACAGGACACTAAGGATAATAACAAGGCTTTCTTTAGTTATGTTAGGAACCTGAGTGGGAATTCCCAGATATGCTCGGAATTAGTCCAAAATGACAAAAAATACACCAAACCCACAGACATTGCCAACATCCTAGCTGACAGGTTCAGCACAAACCCCCCCCCCTCCCCACCAAAAGGGCAAATATCTATCCCAGCAGAGTGCTGCCCCCCTGACATCTCAGATGCTCAGGTAAGACCCGCCCTCTCCAAAGCAAAAAACACAGCATCAATGGGACCAGACGGTGTCCCGGGCTGCATCCTACATGAACTCCAAGAAGAGCTAAACCCAAAAATAAAACTACTGTTCAATCTCAGCCTTACTACAGGATATGTACCCACAGAGTGGCGTACAGCAACAGTGGTCCCTCTCCACAAAGGTGGTGCCTCAACGGATCCTGGAAACTATCGCACCATAAGCCTGACTAGCTTGTTCTGCAAAGCTATGGAAAGGATCATCATGGACCTTATAAATAAAGATATTGGGGACCTACAGACACTGGATCCTACCCAGTTCAGCTTTGTTAAGGGCAGATCCTGCCTCTTAAACCTGGTTAATTTCTTTGAAACAGTCACCAAGGCCATTGACGAGGGGAAGGTGATCCACACAGCCTACCTGAACCTCGCTAAAGCCTTTGATACAATACCCCACTCGGGCATTTTAGATAAGCTCACCAGCTTAAATATAAACCCCTATGTCACTAGATGGGTTGCAAACTGGCTCAAGGACAGAACCCACATGGTTAGAATTGCTGCAGCAATGTCAGACTCCAAACCAGTTACAAGTGGCATCCCCCAAGGCTCAGTCCTGGGACCTCTCTTGTTCGCTATATATTTCTCAGAGGTACAGGCCAACACGGAAGGACTGTGGCTGACCAAGTTCACAGATGACTGCAAACTGGGAGCCATAATCGACTCTCCAGCCGACACAAGCATCCTCCAAAAGGGCCTCATAGAAACAGACAACTGGTGCCAGAGCCATGGCCTCAAGCTAAACGCCAAAAAGTGTATAGTCATCCCCTTTGGCGAAAACAAAGTGCCCACAAATTACCACATAAGTAGTAATCCATTAAGTACGGAAGAAGTAATTAGGGACCTGGGGACGCAAGTTGATAGCAATCTCTCATTTGACAACCACGTGGCCAAAGTGGTTAGAAAAACATTTTATATAGCCCACCTAATCATGAAGAGATTCACATCTAGATCAGGGGAGGTCATCGTGCCTCTTTACTCATCCCTCATCAGGCCCATAATTGAGTACAATGCCCCTTTTGGGATGTACCTTACCAGACACCTGCAGCAACTGGAAAGACCCCAAAAGTACCTCACCAATGGGATCAAAGGGCTCAAACAGATGCCATATGCTGCCCGGTTAAAGAAACTCCAGCTCTACTCAGTGGCATACCGCCTGCTCAGAGGTGATCTGTGCCTGACGTATAAAGCCATGTCCAACCCGGAATTAATAGACATGCTGCACCTCAGAAATTCCAAATCCCTTCGAGCTACGTGCTCGAGAGACTTGAACCTCAGCACTGAAATAAATAGGACATGCTGGAGGGACAGATTCATAACCCAGAGGCTCCCTTCTCTCTGGAATAAAATCCCAGTCCAGGTTAGGCAGAGTCCCTCATTGACTCTCTTCAAGAGGAATCTTGATGAGTGGATGGAGGGATCGTAGGTTTACCCCGGGTATCACTTCTGTGTCACTGTTAGACAGAGGCACAGTATACTAACCTCGAAAAAGGGCATATCAAAATTAATTTAAAATGGGTGGCGAAAGCCAAACACACTCTGGCTAGACTTATAAATGCCCTAGGGCAGATAGCCTAGTATGAACCTATGAACCTATAAACCTACACTGTGGCAGGGCTAGGCACCTGGCATTGTAAAATGTGGCTCTAGGTGATTTGGTTGTGTTGACTAACGTTGTCAAATGGGCATGGCATTTGCTAGTGATAAGGGAGTTGAGGACCTGGTCTACTCTGACCTATGCCAGGGATCTATGTTAATGATGGGAGGGATGCATTTGTCCCTGTTGGCCAAAGCGTGCCTGTATTAAAGCCCAGCAGCCCTAAGTCAATAATCTACTGGCCAACTGATGTCCAGTTGCCCAGCTTGGGTTACTTAGGATAATTCTATTGAGTGAAAGCTGGATATAAAACCAATCAACCTGCTAAATGTGAACTAAAAATTGCTTCACTCAGTGTATGTTCACTTACAGGATGCAGCTTGGAAGTGAATGATATGATGGTAAGGAAGAGGCTGCACTATGCATCCAGCTGACAAGCTGGAAAGTAGTGCAGCAAAGTCACTTGGCTTGGGATCCAGAGCCTACTACTCTGAAGGAAGACAGGCTAGAAATGGTGTGGGAAATGTGATGATGTAGAGGCTTCAGAAGACATTGAGGGATGTCATCAGAATTAGTTGCAGACTCATAGCAATCAGACTCCAGCCTAATGATAGGGCAGTATTCATAATCTCAGCCTATGACAGGGCAGTATTCATAATCTCAGCCTATGACAGGGCAGTATTGATAATATCAGCCTAATGATAGGGCAGTATTCATAATCTCAGCCTATGCCCCACAGCAGGGTTGTGAGAATGAGGAAAAGAGTGCATTCAGTCAGCAGTTGTAGGACCTAAAAGATAAAGCAGGACAACATGAATTGATGTTAATGGGTGCTTTGAATGCACATATCAGGATAGACTGAACAGAATATGAGGGCTTCCTGGCTCCACATGGGTGGGACAACAGGAATAAAGAAAGAGAAACCATTCTAGACTTTTCTCTGGCAAGTGACTTTATAGTTGCCAACATATGGTTCAGAAAGAGAGACAGTCACAAGATCACATACAAGAGTGGCCGACATACAACTCAGGTAGATTTCCTCCAATTAAGGACAGGGCACTGGGGTAGAATCAGCAGTTACAAAGTCATCCCCAGAGAAACAGTCAACCCACAACATAAACCACTAGTTGCCACAGTCAGTTGTAACATTAATAAGACTTGTTAGTGGGATAGATTTGTGTCTCACTGACTTCCCCTTCTGTGGAATAGACTTCCTCTCCATGTCAAGCAGAGGACATCACTAGCCCTCTTTAAGAGGAACCTGGATGACTTGATGGGAAATAGAAAATATACCGCTGGGATCCCACCTGTGCCCCTGCTGGACAGGGAAAACGTGCTGACTTTGTGGGAACATGGGTGAAATTCTTGGCTAGGCTTATAAGGGCCTCCAGGCCAATACCCAAGTATCGTCCTATTAACCTATGAACCTAAGGCTCTAAGGTCAACAGAGACCAGGCTAAAGACCTGGAACTTGACTGGAGAGAAAGCATAACAGTTCAAGGAATTACTCAGGGCTCTAGCACCTCAACAAGAAGAGGAAATAAGTGGAGCTGAAGAAGAATGTCAGTACATCAAAACAGCATGTGTGAAGACTACAGAACAGATATGCAGCTGAACCAGGTTTGGAAATAAAGTACATAAGGAAAGCTGTTAGTGGAATGCAGAAGTCCAGGAAGTCACCAAAAGAAAGAAGGAGTGCAAGAAAAAATAGGAGATAAAAAGTCTAGGAAGGAATACTAGCTGGCTAACAATGAATCTAAGAAAGAAGTTGCAATAGCAAAGAACAAGGCATCAGAGACAATCTACCAGCTTCTAGAAAGTAAGTCAGTAGATGGCACAAAAAAAAAAAACTATTTCAGGTTGCAAAGACAATGACAGAAAGATGAAGATATTTTGTTACCCTTCACAACAGATGCAAGCAACAACCTGCTCACCAGTCCACAGGACATAAAGGGCAGATGGAAGGGTTACTTCCAGCAGCTTCTGAATGATAAAAACCCCACAGAAGCTGTACTGCCTCAGTCATAGCATATAATGAGGAAAGAAGAGGAACCCACCATAGAAGAAGTAAGGACAGCACTAAGGACAATGAAGTCAGGGAAAGCAGACGGTTCAGATGAGGTCACAGCAGCTATGATAAAGATGCTGGATGACATAGGGGAGAAATGGCTCCTGAGGGTATTCATAGCAGTGTGGAGAGAAAGGTGTATCCCAAATGACTGGATAATAAGTATACTAGTGCCAGAGTTCAAGAACAAAGGGGACATTCACAACTGTGGGCAGTACAGTGGTATCAAACTCCTGTCACATTGCATGAAAGTTCTGAACAGGATGATTGATAAATGAATACACAGAGTAATAGAAAGTAAGATGGAAGATGAACAGTTGGGATTCATATCAGGAGGACCAATGCTTGCAGTGTGACAGATAATTGAGAAGAAATTAGAGATGTGGAACGAGTCCAAGTGGACAATCCTAGACATGCAGAAAGCATATGACAAGGTCTCGAAAAAGCTGATTTGGGTAGTCCTGTGGTGGTTCTAAATCCCAGAAATATTGGTAGAATTAGTGCAGGCTATGTACAAGGACCCAATGGCTCAAGTATGAACAGTGTTCGGCCTCACAGAGGGATTCCCAGTGGGAATGGGTGTGCAACAGGGTTCAGCTCTGAGTCCACTGCTGTTCATACTAGTGATGGACCACAATAGCAAACAGGTCAGGGGGAAAGATCAACAAAGTTTCAGTATGAAGATAGTGTGGCATTATAGGCAGACTCTGAGAAAGAACTTCAGCAAAGGGTAGGGGAACAGAATGCAAAGCTCAAGGCACATGAGATGAACTGAGTACAGATAAGGCAGCTGTAATGGCAAAAAATGGAGGAAAGCAAAAGAAGCTGAGGTTTGCACAAAGGTGGGCCAGCTACAGACCCCAGGAACTACAGACCCATAAGTTTCACTAGTCTTGTATGTAATTATCACAGAGATGATCAACAGAGATATAGTAAACCTCCAGACACTGGACTCAACCCAGTTTGGATTCATAAAGGGCAGATCATGCCTACTCAACCTGGTGGACTTCTTTGAGAAGGTCTCCAAAACAATGAATAAGGGCAAAAATAGTTCACACTGCCTACCTCGACCTGGCCAAGGAATTTGACACAATACCCCACTCTGGCATTGTTGATAAACCCATGAGGTTAGGTACAAACCCATATGTCACCTGGTGAATAGCCAACTGGCTCACAGACAGGACCCAGGAAGTTAGAATTGGGGAGTCCACCTCTACAAAGAGGCCAGTCACAAGTGGAGTCCCTCAGGGATCAGTCCTTGGACTGCTCCTTTTTGGCATTTACTTCTCAAAAGTCAATGCCAATGTCAGTGGTCTCTGGCTGACTAAATTTGCAGATGATTGCAAATTAGGAGCTGTCATTAAATCTCACACTGATACAAAAGTTCTCCAGGAGGGGCTGACATAGACACACAACTGGTGTCAGAGTCATGGACTAAAACTAAATGCCAAGAAATGCATAATAGTATCCTTTGGGAAGTCATCCATCCCTGATACCTATCATATTGACAACACACCCCTTAGAACTGACCCAGTAGTCAGGGATTTAGGGACACACATAGATAGTAATCTAGCCTTTGATCATCACATGTCTACAGTGGTGAGGAAATCATTCTATGTTGCACAACTTATAAATAAAGGTATGCCATCTAAGTCTAGGGAAGTCATTGTTCCACTGTTTTCAGCATTCATCAGACCTATCATTGAGTACAATGCCCCCTTTGGTATGTACCTAACTAGGCATATACAACAACTAGAATGCCCACAGAGGTTCCTCACTAAAAGACTACAGGACATAAGTAATATGTCCTATGCAGACTGACTCAAGTCCCAATCCCTGTATTCTGTCTCCTACAGGCTTTTGAGGGGAGATCTATGCCTGGCATACAGAGCATTGTCAGACCCCACTCTGATTGACTTCCTGCATATCCACAAAACAAACAGTACCAGAATTACCCATTGTAAAGACTACAGACCTTGCCTGTGATATAAATAGGACCTCCTGGAGAGATAGACATGTATCCCAGAGACTATGCCGTCTATGGAACAGGCTCCCCATCCATGTGAAGCAGAGTTCCTCCCTAATCCAATTCAAGTGCAACTTGGACAATTGGATGGGAAACTGGAAATTCATCCCTGGTTTGCAGCCTACAGTATGTCTCTGATGCAAACAGGTAACCTATAAATGGTTCATCTCCCAGACCCGTGCTTACACTTATCAAGGGTATCAGAACTCGTAAGAGATTTGGGATGCATGGCTAGGCTTAAAAAGGTCCTTGTGGTTGTTAGCCTAGTAAACACCTATGAACCTATGAACCTATAAGGGAAAATAGTGGAGCAGGTTACCAGGTTCAAGTATCTGGAAGGGGTGGTGGAAGAGAAGGGAAGTCTGAATGAGGAAATCAAAGCTAGAATCAGGGTGGCTTCAGCCAAATGCTACAGAGTGACAGGGATAGCATGTGACATAAGAATGCTGAAGAAGCTGAAAAGTAAGGTGTATAAAGCAGTGGTGTGACCAGTACTACTGTATGGTACAGAAACCTGGGCAGTAAAGGCAGAGCAGTGGAGGAACCTAGAGGTGACGGAGATGAAGTGCCTGAGATGAGTGGTCAGATACACACTGTGGGACAGACAAAGAAATGAGGCTATAAGCACTGAAGCCAAAGTAGCTCCAATTACAGGAAAGGTGAAAGAGAACAGATTACAGTGGTTTGGGTAGATGTGCAGAAAAGCAGAGGACAATCTAGTGAAGAAGATCTGGGACAGACAGGAAGAATGCAAGAGGAAATGAGGGCATCCAACAATGATGGATGAATTGTGTGAAAGAAGACCTGCGATAGTCAGGCATGCCTGTCGAAGAAGGCAGGAGAATGGCACTGAATAGAAAGATATGGCAACAGTTGACATGACACCCTGACCCCAAGTAGAAAATAGGAAAAGGGATGATGATGATGATGATGATGATGACATTGCTGGATTGTGATTTTGAGATTACGAACAGAGATAAAACAATTCCTTGTGATTGTCTTTGGCTTGGGTAGTTATTTTTAGCCTCCAACCTTGCTTTGGTGGATTTTTATTAAGCTCCTAATTTGTTTATTTCAGTAAGAAGAGCTCTGTACTACTGTATTGCCAAGGAATGTTGGTATTTCTTGCATAATGCTTTTAGTGTAAAATTAAAAGGTGAATTACTTTGGCTACTCAAAATCATTTATTTATTTCAATGTTTTTTTTTCATTATCTCTTTCTTCCACCATAGCCATGTCTGTATTACAAAATGTATGCTGTAGAATGATTTGTGACCTGTATTTTTTAAGTTGTATTTACTAGTTGATTGCATAGTTATTGCAGATGAGTGTAATATTACCTTGTAGGAATCTCTGGCATTTTTACCTGTGTTAGCAGACAGACAAATGTGTTACATTTGTGGATTTCAAAAATGACTGCCCTCCTCAGCAGAGAAGATTGTACTAATAATAGTTGTCTGATATTTCTGATGCTACATTTATAATTTTTATTTGTCAATGCTGTGATGTATTACACAGCTAAACTTGTGTTATCTGCATTACAGAACTGTTATAGATTTTTGTTGATATTTGAAGTGGGTGTCCTAACTTGCGTGTAGTCATAAAGATCATTAACTTTAAAATTGTTGTATGCATGATAATAATTGAGTTCACAGCCATTCTGTCTGTGCATTATATATTTAATTATGTGCCTGTATTCTTTTTTTTTGTCTCATATACTGATATGGCACCCATAATGATATCTGTACTTTGCAAGCCACAATACACTGATGCAGAAAATGAGGTCATTATCCAGGCCTTACATCACCATGGAGCTTTTCTGTTAGAGAGTGTTAGAGATGACCAAGCTGTCTGAGACAGGACATGGCAGCAGGTGGCCAATGGCATCAATGCTGTCAGAGGGCATGAGAGAACTTACTCCTAGATATGTCATTAGACAAGTGACATGATAACCTTTGCCTGCCGAATGGCAGCTATAGTTGCCCAGGAGCAGGTGGCTATGGGAGGTGGTTGTTCTACTGAACCACAACTAACTGAAACATAGGAGTTCCTGTCCACTGTCAGAGATCCAGATAGAGTGCTCCCACAGAACCCTTGATGTTCATGCAGATGTGAATGACAAACTCAGTGTCACAAGCAGACCTTCCAGGCATGCAAAATGTGTTATATATGTTTATATGTGTATGTCTTAGATGTCTGATATGAATAGAATCAGCAATAACTGTGAGTCAGATGACACATTCATAGAAAAATACAGGAAGGTGTTTTGGGGGGAGAAAATCCAATTGTTCACTACATTTTTGCATGAGAATATTTTTAATCTGCATTTGTGAAGAGGATTTTTTTTCTTGTTCCATTTTTATTGTGATCGCTATCAGCCTTCCTTCCTTCCTTTCCCTTCCTCACATACAGTCTCTTCTAGATAGCAGGCTGCCAACCACCAGCTCATGGTAAGCACATATGTGGTTATTATTTGTGTATATAAGGTAGATTCAGGTCTATGTGAGAGTAACATTTTGTTGCTTTAGCCTCTGTTAAAGTTTTACATACTTTGCCTGTACAGAAAATATACCTTCCCCCAGACCTCAGACTACAAAACTCCACACTCTCCTTCAAAAGCCAACTTAAAGCATACCTCATCACCAACCATCTGTGCAACTGTAATTGAACCCTTGAAGTCTGTGTGTGTGTGTGTGTGTGTGTGTGTGTGTGTGTGTGTGTGTGTGTGTGCGCGCGCGTGTGTGTGTGAGTGTGTGTGTGCGTGTGTATATATTTGTATGCATGTGTGTGTGTGTATATATATATATATATATATATATATATGTGTGTGTGTGTGTGTGTGTGTGTGTGTGTGTGTGTGTGTGTGTGTGTGTGTGTATGTTTATATATATATATATATATATATATATATATATATAGTTTCACTTCAGTATCTCGAAATACTGAAACACCGAAGCTCTAATGGCCGAGTTCAGAACGCCGGTGTTTCAGTATTTTGAAATACTGAAGCGGCAGTAAGAACACAATTAAAATTAAGAAAAGTACTGTTTCAGCAGGGGGGCAAACCCCCTGCACCCCCTCACTTAAATATATCCCTTCCTATGATTGCACGATAGTGGGGACATGGCAAATCCCCCATTCTGCGATTCCGCATATGGAGCAGAACAGGAGATTTTGCTTTCCTCCACTGTAGCGCGATCTCAGAGGTAGTATATTTACATGGGGATTGTGGGGGGTGCAGGGGGCTTGCCCCCCTGCATAAATGTTTTATGTAGTGTTTTTTGTTTTGTTATGTAGCACTTCAGTATTTTGGAATATTGACACATCAGCGTTTTGGTTTCAGCTATTACAGCTTTGGTGTTTCAGTATTTCGAGATACTGAAGTGAAACTATATATATATATATATATATATATATATATATATATATATGTATATATATATATATATATATATATATATATATATATATATATATATATATATATATATATATATATATAGATATATATATAGATATATATATATATATAGACATATATATATATAGTGTATATGTATGTATATATGTGTATGTATGTGTATGCATATATATGTATGTATACTCTTACATGTATATTTGCTTGAATGTATACATGTAAAACTTAAACATTTATATACTCTTATTCAGTTGTGAAATATCTTGGAATGCTCTACCAGGTTCTTATCTACTCTCATTGTATATTCTGTACACTTGCATTTTCAACCAAAAGGGGGAATATCCTCTTATTGTATACTAACAGCTGTAAAGTCTGCAGTCTGTATGCTACTACTCTGTAATGCCTCTTTTGTAAATTTTTCTTCTCTCTCTAAACTTATGGAGTTTTTCTTCCCAGGACTCCGCTGAAAACAGACACTTGTTGTCCATTCGGACTATCCTGGCAAACAAATGTTAAATAAATAAATAAAATAATAAATAATGTGATTAATTTTATTCTCTGTTTTTTTATTTGTTCTGTTTATTGCTTTATAGGTGATCTTGGGAGTGGCACTATGGAACTCCTTCTACCTGATGTTGGAGTATCGGTAGCATCTGATGATGATGATGATGGTGATGAACAGGAACAGCCTGGAGGTGCAGAGGGTCAGTCTGACACTGAGGTTGTGGCTGTCACATACCTTGCCCATATTTAGGACAGTCATTATGTCTTCCTATACCCATGACATGGAGACCTCTGATATAGGACAGGTTGAGGTTGATCCAGTTGATCAGGGTTGTGTGGTTACGTCAGTTGCAGAGCTGGTTGATTCTGCTCCTAGCCATCATGAGGGCATAGTGCCACACAGGAGTATTGGTAGGGGTGTTTGGAGAAGGCCTGCTGTCCACCCTCCTCATGATGCTGGTGTGTCATTAGGTAATACCAGAAATATGTGTAGGACTGTAGTGGAGACATAGGCACATTCCACCAGGGCCTCTGAAGAGATAGTGCAACTACTAAACATTGTGCAGTCTGATGTGTATGACTCCTTGAACTATATGGGCAACCTCTTAGAAAGGATGAACAGTACACTGGATCTGGCAGTGTCTGTGAAGGAACATCTACTGGGAGAGGGCAGGCATCCATGTGGCAGGAGAGTCACTACATCTTCTGGTGTCAGCAAACATGGCCAAGTTAGATCCTACTTCTGTATTGACACAACAGCTACTGCTCCATCAGTGATTGTGATGTCCACACACAGGCTTGGTAGGATATGGGGTCATAGTCCTTGACATAGCCATGAGGAGAGCTCATCCAACGGACATTGCTCATGTTCAGGTAGCACCCTGACTAACCAGTGTTGCAGTAGTAGCAGACAAGTTCTACCAGAGGTGATTTCCCTGGGTGGGGAGAAGATGCTGAACTGACTACTGCAGCATGCATGGCTCACACCTGTCCTAGATGCTAGGATGTAGTGCTAGCACAGTGCATGATTGTGTTCATGCAGATATATGACTGAAAGAAAATCACTTGCTCTTACTTCCTCACACACATGAAAAATTTCTAAACAGTACTGTTGAGTGCTATACATCTGTTGTTACTGGTAATGAACATTGTATACTCTGAGATGTACATATGTTTCTTACTTGCACACACTCACTTCTTTGATGTCAGACTTGCCCTCCTACCAGCTCAACCCCCCCACTCTATACAAATGTTGTTGACTGTGCTCTTTCCTTTGCACATGTCTTTGTGACTTAGGGTTGCATAGATGTCTGATGTATATATTGGATAGGTAATCCTTGCTTATTCACATCTGTGCACTTATCAATATGTATTGCTGAAGAAAAGTTATTGATTTCTTGTTCCTACTCATTTGTGATAATTGTTGAACCTCATTGAATTTCAGTTATTATCGTCACTAAAGCAATGGAAGCATCACATACTTGAGTCTTGCTTCTTGGTATAGTTGTGCAAAGGAGGGTATTATTGACCTGCAGTCAATTGAAATGCTTGATGCACACTGTTGTTTCTAATACATACTTGCATATTGTAAAAATCTTACTGAAAAGATATTACTGACATAACTGCACACCTCAGACAAATGTGTGTGTGTGTGTATATATATATATATATATATATATATATATATATATATATATATATATATATATATATATATATATTTATATATATTTTTTTTTTTTTTTTTTTTCCATATGACAGCAATCATTTATATAATTTTTTTTTTACAGGTTCCACACTTACCTTATCATTACAGCAGGTACAAATTTTGCCCTTGGGGTTGTCCCTGTCTAATGCTACCAGAACACACAGACATTGCATAGTTAAGTAAAGGTTGTACAGTCTGATAGGCATCAGTTTTCCTATTTGCATGTGCATGGGATCTTAGACTTTGACCTATGTAGTGATTGCATGTGCTACCCTTGTCTCTTAGCCAGAACCAGGGCATACTGTGCACGGCTCCAACTGCCAGCACCTTGTGCAGCTGGTGTTTCTCCCTCAGTCTCCTCATTTGTATCTTCCGCTATTGCTGGCCCTCCTTGTGTTCCTTGAAACTATTGTCCTACCCCTTGCTGTCCTTGTTGAAGCTATTTCCTGAGAATTATATTGTGCAACATAGCACAGACTGTAAAACTAGCAGGGGGGCTTGAGCAAACTGCAGTGTACATCCTGATGTGTTTAGATACTAGAACCCTGATTTAAGCAATCCAAACATACATTCTACGATAGTCTTAGTTTGAGTGTGGGCCTTGTTCTATCCTTGCTTACTGAGGTTGTGTGAGTTTCACATCGATATCATGAGTCGATGCTTAAGTGTATAACCTGCATCTCCTACTAGATGATCTTGAGGAATCTCATCCCTAGCAAACCTGATGTACAGCTCACAGATGTGATATATATGTGAGTCATAGAGACTGTCTGGGTTACCTGTACAGACATTGCAGTTGATCTCTTGAGCATTACAGACAACCTGACAGTTTATAGAGTGGAAATCTTTTCTGCTGATGTACCTCCTTTCCTGTTCCCCAGCTGGATATTTTATTTCTATTTGTGTACAATCTATGGCCCCAACACATCAGGGAAGTGTGCTACTGCACAGAATTCCTGCATGGTTCTTGCTCTGTTGTGTGGGGTGCATGGGAAAACAAATATGATTCCTCACATATAATAGTATTGCATTAAAAAACTGATGTAATATTCTTAAGGTTGATGACACTCCTAATATATCCTCTGTGGGTCTCTGAAAAGTATCAGTAGCTAGTGTATGTAATGTTAAACATACGTTTGTTTCCACTGGAATGGATTCTCCACGATTTCCTTGGGGTCTGAAGTGTGGTGGCGGAGCTTGCATATTTTCTCCAGTGTTTTCCTTTCCACCTTGTATCTCTCAGCAATTTCTGTGCCATGCAGTCCACGACAACTTAAACAGGGTCTAAATACAAATCTTCATCTTGCCTGATGTCTGGCAGCAGCAGCACCCTGATTTAAAGCCTGTTACATATACAGCATAATAACAGCAGCAGCAGCAACCCCAACATGTTTTTTTTTCTAATTGAATTTGTGCTGCATCCCAAAGTGATTTCTTGTACGGGGCAAAAGCCCACACTGGGTGTACATTATTGCTTTATAGCTTGCTGACTAGCTGCACCTTATTGGACTGGTTAATTAGCATGTACTTTGGCTCTTTATGTTGTTAGCATATTCTGCCATTTATCTGTGCTTTTATCAATGACAGCTACACATTATGTAGCTATTAATGAATCCAGCCCAGTGACATCTTATACAAGACATTAAGGGATTTGACACTACCAATGATGATTTCAATCTAACATGCATGGTTTGGTAAACTAATATTATCTTGAAATAGTGTGAAAACATTATATGCATAATTTGCATCAGTTCTGTAATATTGCAATACCTCTCCTTAACCATTCCTATGTTTGATCCTTTTGTTATATATCATTGGAAAGCTCATGTACAAGTGAACCAAACTGCCTTTGATATCTTAACTTTGTCTTGCACACCTACAGAAATATAAACCTGTATTGGTCCATAACACTAGTAATTTTTGAAAAATAAATACCATTTTTCTTTCACAAATCTGTGTTTTTTTTTTTAATTTCTCAAAGTTTTTTGCATTTCTAACACCATGATGGGAATGGATCCCATTCCTAAGTCAAAGTATGGTTAAAATTCATGAAATTAGTATTGCTTCAGTCTTAAGTGCTCTTCATAGCACCTGCAATGTGCCCAGTAATGACTCCATCTGCAATTTGAACTGCGTTGGGTCTACTTCAAATGCTCGAAGTTGCAGAACATCGAATCATATATCATCAAGGACAAGATGATCGATGTTCTACAACATCAAACATGAAAGTCAACTAAATTAAAAAAGATAAAAACTCTGCTTGTAAGCCCCACACCCCCTGCTACTTAAATATACCAACTCCGAGATTGCACTCGAAATAAGAAGTTTTCATGTTTTAGTTTTTTTTTTTTTTTAGTTTGATATTGCAAAACTTCGATCCTCTGCTCCTCAATGATCAGAGGTTCGATGTTCTGCAATTTCAATACGCTGAAGGGGCCCATGGATTTACATATATTGGTAAAATATCTAAGTATGATTGCAAATTCTTTTTCATAATATCCATTGCTTCTACTACTATTGGAAATGTTTTGGTATCCTTCTTCCCCGCTGCCCTGCTTTCTGCCTGCAAATCTTCACATTTTATGACCTTGTGTCTGTCTGTACATAAGACACTATAATGACTGGGTATAGCAATTTCAATGATCAATGCTACTTTTATCTTCTTTTCATGAACTACTATATCCAGTTTACTCTCATCTATTTTTTGAACTGTTGTTAATGGGTGATCCTATGTAATATAAACTTCATTATTTTCTATAACGCCTTGTGGCTCATGTTTCCAGTGTTTTTCAGCTACTTTAATATTATAATGTTTGCACAATCCCCACTGCAGCAGTCTTGCCACATTGTTATGTCTTTCAAGATACAGTCCTTCTGCCATTAGTATATTACAGCTAGCAACAAGATGTGCAACTGTTTCGAGTTCTGTTTTACAAAACCTACATTTGTCTGTTTCTCCTACATCTTCAATGGACTTTGTAAACCAACATGTATGTAGTCCACTATATTGGGGCGCAAATATTAGCCTTTTATCTTTTGGTTTAAATTCACTTCTCCTTAACCATTCCTGCATTTCATCCTAATCAACATGAGGTTGTTCCAAGAGTTTTCTATACTTGCAACTATATTTATGCATTTTCCACATTTCTTCCCTTCTTATCTGATCCTTCAACTTAAATTCTTTCTTTTGCTTGTGGGCACATTCAATTGCATCCGGATTTTTATCTACTTCTGGTTTGATTTCCATTCTTGTTTGACACAGATATGCTTCTGCTAAACTAATCATGGAAGTCATATTAGACTTATTCTCCTCATGTTTTAAAACTTTCACTACATTTGGGTCTTGTGAGGTCGGCATATATGTACGTAGTCCCACTATCACAGATGTATGCATGTAAACAGTTTCAAGGAGGCCCATACCTCCTTCGGAATGGGGAATATAATGTCTTGGCATGCAGTGATTTTTATAAATCATTTGATGAGTATGAAGCATCCTTCCTGATTTGCTGTCCAACCTATACAATACCTTTTGGGACCAGTCAATCACTTCAAAACTGTAAGTTAGGACAGGAAGAGCAAATTGGTTTATAGCTTGAAGTTTGTTCCTAGATGTAAATGCTATTTTCAGTATTAATTTTAGTCTTTTAAAATATTATTTTCTAAGTTTTATATGCATCTGTTCATGTTGTATTGTTGACTCTTCATCAGTTCCCAGATATTTATATTATCCCTCTTGCTCAAGTTCTTTTATATCATATTCTTGTCCCAAACTGTTGTTTTCTAGGTGCTGTGGCATTCCTGCTTTAAAGGTTACTATTTCACATTTATCAAGACCAACTGGTATTCCTGTATCATCTGAAAAAGTTTTAACCACTTGCAATTGTGCTTTCAGTTCCTCATCTGATGAACTATACACCTTTAAATCATCCACAAAAAGGAGATGTGAAGTCTTTATATTTTGTTGTTTTCTGGGAGCCAAATTATAGACATGACCTACTCTGTTAAGTAGCCAGCTTAATGGGTTAAGGGCTGACAAAAGAGCAGGGTGACAAGCAGTCACCCTGGAATATCCCCCTTTGAATTTTTATCCCTGGAATAATAATTTGTCCCTTATCGTGGCTTAACTGCAAAGTGGCTTGCCACTGTTTCATGACTGCTGTAATGTAATCAATCAGTGCAGGGTATATCTTATACATTTTAAGCACTCTTTTATCCATGGATGTCTGATAGGGTTCCATACACTAGATCAAATTTTCACAAATTCGAAATAGTGCATGGAATGCTCACTGCAGCGAAAGTGCACTTAATCGAAAGTGCACTTACGTGAAGTTCAGTACAATGAATGGGTGTTGTACTGAACTTCCGTGCAGTACTCACGGACCTTAGGGTTAGGACACGGGTCATAGTAAGGGGATAGCCCATAGGGCTATCCTTACCATGACCGTGCCCAACCCTAAGGTTCGTGATGACTGCAGCGCAGTGAAGGACATAGCAATGTCCTCCACTATGGTGTGATAGTCACGAACCTTAGGGTTAGGGCATTGGTTAGGGTAAGGGGATAGCTTTTTTAACAATCCCCTTATCCTAACCCATGCCCTAACCCTAAGGTCCATGACTATCGCACCGTAGTGGAGGACATAGCTTGTTTTTTATGTCCTCCACTGTGCTGCGGTGTTTTCGGTGAAGTGCACTTACGCAAAAGTTCACTTTCATTAAAGTGAACTTTCGCAGAAGTGAGGTTTCCTATTACAAGTTCGAAGTAGTGAACTTTCGTTCTTGTAATAGGAATCCGTCTGATACTATCAAATTCTTTTTTGTAGTCTGTCCATGCCATACTTAGATTCTTCCCATTTTTACAGTTCTCCATTATGGCTTTATTTAATAACAAATGATCTTTTTGTTCCATATAACTTTCTTTTATTACCTTTTTATTCCATTGTTTTGATTCTTGATTGAGTTTTCTTCTAAATGACTATAAACTCTGCCAGCATTGATTCTAGTGTATAGTTTATATGTTGTTGGAAGGCAAGTTATTGGTGTATAGTTTTTAGGATAGCTTGCAGGTTCACTGTTAAAAAAGAGTATTGTTTTTCCTGTTGTTAACCAGACTGTTGTCTGTTCAGGGTGCACAATAAATAGTGCTTACTCGTGGCTAAATCTTCCTGTAAAGATGTTAATAGTTTTAGCCAGAAGTTAGTTACTGCATCTGGGCCTGGAGTTTTCCAGTGAGGAGCTTTCCTTAACTTTGTTTCAATCTCGCTGGATGTTACTTCATACCATTTCATATCGTGCACACTTGAACTTCTTATTCTTTCTTTTACTTCTTTTACTCATTTAGCATCTTTGTTATGTCCTACAGGATCTTTTATAGATACTTCTATAAAATGCATCTATTTCTTTTTTTTTTTTTTTGTGGTTTTTCAATTCCTTTTGCCTTCTTTCCTAATTATCTATAAAACTTTTTTTTCATCAATAAATTGCTTATTTTGTACTTTTCCTTTATATTTATATTTATAAGCATATCTTCTATGTTTTTCTGCTTGTGCTTATATTTTTAGTTTATTATTTGCTATGGTGCATGATAAATCCTGATCTGTTCTGATACTATGCATTGATTTTATCACATCTATCTTTCCGAGTATTTTTGTTGATCTTGTTCCCTCATCTATATTCTTCTGACAGTGATACTTCCTGTCTTAATTGCTTTATAGCTTTCTCTATTTGATACTTCCATGATGGCATTTGATTTCTCCCCTTCCTTTCCCTTAGTACCCTGTGTTCTTGTGGTAAGACTTTATCTGTTATTAATTTAGCTGCACAATAATATATCCTAATTACTTCTATCACATGAATAGCTATGGACAGTCCTAATTGCTGTGTTCATTTGTTTTATTAAACTTCTGTTTGTTTTTTATTGACCTTCTGTAGTCTATTTCTTTCAGTGATCTTAATATGTCTCTCCATATCTCTATTAAATCAAGCAGCTCTGCTCTTAGATTGTTTTCTTCTAAACTACTGTAAGGACACATTATTTATTCTCCATTTCCTACAGGCATGCTATAGAAAGTTCTAGAGCATCTTCCTGTGCTACATTCTCTTCAGTTTCATACTGTGTCATCCATTGCTCTTTCATATGGGAACTCTACAACATTGACTCTGTCAGAGTTGTCACAGTTTCCTGTTCCCTCCCTTGCTCTCCAACTCCAACTGAATGTTTGTACTGCTTTCCTGTGGAAGGCTCCAAAGCATCCTCATATGGCAACTGATCAGATGCCTCCTGCTCCACTGGTTTCTCCTTAGTTTGAGTATCCATTATTCTATCCTGCTGTGATGTTATCTGAGTTAAAATTTCTATACTAAATCCTTCATTTCTGAGGTAATCTATAACCTCATTTCCTATTTCTTTATCTTCTTCATTACTAATCCTCTTTTCTACTTTTCCTCTTTGTTGTCTTTTTTTTTTTATATTGCAAAATTTCCAAAGTCTGGATGCCTTTGCCTATATTTCTCTTCAAATATCTTTGCTGCTACTGTTTTTGTATTGATTAGTTTTGCTTTTTCCTTTGAATAAATATTGTACCATATTAAATATCTTTTCCTTTCCCATGTCCATATTTCTTCTTCAGATGCCATCTACTCCTCCTGTTTCTCTTTACTTTGGGGACTTGTTCTATCATGATGTGATATAATCTACGTTAGACTTTCTACACTAAATCCTTCACTTTGCAAACATTCCATAATTTCAACTTCTATTTTTTAACTACTACTTTATTAATCTTCTGTTCTACATTCCCTCTTTCTGATCTTATTTTTTCTTAATTGTGAAATTTTTCATATCTGGATACCTTTGCCTGTATTTCTCTTCCAATATCATTGGGGCTGCCTTTTCTGTGTTGATTAATTTGGCTTTCTACTTTGCATATATATTGCACTGTATCAGATCTATCTTTCTTTCCTGTGTGTATATTTCTTTTGTATACCTTTCAAAAGTCTCTGGATTTTGTTGTTTATATTTTTGCACTTCTTCAGTCACTTCTTTTTCCAAAAGTCCCACTGTTTCTTGGTCTATATAGTGTTTTTCATGGATTTGTTGTAGTAATGAACACAAAATTGCATTTGAAGCTTCTGACAGCTTTTCTTAGGGAGTATTTTTCTTTCCCCTAATTTCTTTCTTAATCATTTTGTATATCTTCTATCTGGAAATTCTGGGCTTCTTGGATAATAGTAGTAATACATAATTTATTTTTTTGTGATTTGTTGTGGACTGCTACTTCCTGGTACAACAAGGGAGCCATCTTCCCCTTGGGTCTGGCCTAACCCCATTGTAGGAATGTTTCCGACTCTTGAGGATTCTTCGCTGTCATTTTTTTCCCAGTCCTAGCACCAGTGCGCCTAAAAGGATCGGGCACTTTTTTATCCTGTGCCTTGTGCATCCAGCTAACTTTTTATTTTTTTTTTAACCTACTTCTGCCCATGATCTATGCTATATAAAATACAGTGTATATATCAGTGTCATCTTGGTGAGATTTTGTGAAAAACAGGGCCCACCTCATGAAGGTACTCACCAAGACTTGAAGATTAATTCAATCCCAGTAATACTACTCTCCTTTACTTGTTGATTTATCATCTCTCCATTTGGACCATATATCATCTCTCCATTTGGACCATATATCATCTCTCCATTCGGACCCCAAATCTACAGTATAAAAATCAGCATTAACATACAGATGTTTTATACTAAGATTAGTGTGCAGTTCATTGACTACTGATGAGCTTTCATATTTTGCATTTTTTTTTAAATTCATGTAATTTATCAGATATTGCAAATATTATGAATTGTGTTTTCAAAGAGGATTTTGAAGAAAAACTCTCAGAAAGTAAATGGTTTCCTAGCAAAGGGATTAATTAGCCTCACGCTGCTCAGGACTTAAGTAGTTAAATGACTACTTCCTTAATGGTGTATTCATAGCTTTCAACCTCTCAGCACCAAAATCAGGAACAAACTAAACATGTTCTTGGGCAATGGCTTCATGTCAGGGGCACCTTTTAAATCATAACAATAGTGCTTTTGAAAGTTGACAAAAATATGAGAATAAATATTAATATGCATTTTCTGAAGTAAAAAAAAGTATGTGACTGTAAATAATGTCATTAGCTGTTGATTATAGTCCACTACTGTTTTTTTCTAAAAGCATCACTAAAATGGGTGTGGGAGGTGTCAGCGCAAATTTATGAGCCAAAATCAGGCCTAAGGATGTGTGGTAAATCGTAGTTATAAAATGTGAAATATACTCATCTTGAAACATGTTTACTACACTCAGTGTTAAATGCAGATGTTTACTGCATGTTAAGAGGTATTGAATGTGGTCATTAGGCTTCTTCTTTGCCACAGCCACGAACACAGAAGCAGAGGCAAAAAAAAACATAGATTCTGGGAGGAAACATAAGTGGACAGAATCTTAAAACTGTTTTAAAAGAATTGTGTGGCATGAACACTGGCACAGTCATAAGTACTGTTTAAAAATGTGGTATGAAAATGCTGAAATTTAGTGTACTAAAGAGGTGCAAAAATAATTACTAGAAGGTTGTTTACTAATGGTGTTAATAATCAATATACAGATTTATTGAAGAAATGGTGCTGGAAAAATGTTCTTGCAATAAAATTTTTGTTCTCAAATACTCTGTTGGAAGAAACCACTTAAACAACAAGAGTGTGGCAACAGTAAGGTGCATTTTAAAACTGAAAACAGCAGTTCGCTGTATTTGAAATTAAGTGAAAAGCAGTGCAATTTACCTGTGACTTGAGAGAAACACTGCAAAGTTCTCATAGAAATTGAACATTGCAAAAAGTGATGTGTTTCCAAAGAGAGAAATGGTAACTGATTTAAAAGTGTTGGAAGACTTTCAAGAAATATAAAGCCTGTGTAAACAAAATTATTATAATAATAATAATGTACTTATTCTGTTATACTAGCTTTCTGAGAAAATAAGTCAAACAACTTTGTTAAGTGTGTACACTATAGTGTATTGAGGAAAATTACTGCAGTGTCTTTCTAAGAATAAGAAGAAATCAGTACTGAAATGTGAGCTCTGGGAACTGTTGACTACATTATATGTTTTTACTACAGTCCAAGCAATGTGTAAAGTGATACCGAAGATAAGAAGTCTGGCACTGTGGTGCTTCTGAAGCATTTCAAAGGTGCTGATAATGCAAGTAGTAACCACAATAGCATTTCTGCATTGAGCTGTTTGCCTCTGACTAGGAATGATATTCTGCAGGGGATATTTTGAATCATATAAATAAACTGTGTGTTGAGAAAAAGGAACCCAAGTGTAGGAAACTTTTGCAATAAAAAATATGTTGGATGATAGAATGAAGTAACAAGAGTAAGGTAGTGTCTTTTCAGTGGAAAAATATTTATTTGTGATTGAATGTAAAGATAGATAGATAGATAGATAGATAGATAGATAGATAGACAGTAGATAGATCCATGCTATATAGAGTGATGTCCTAGCTTGTTGGTGGAGCTGTTTAGTAGTATGATATCATACAATATTCAAAAGAAAATTAGATTGCTTATGGGAGCCAGACATTTCTTGCATTTGTGATTGTTTTGTTTTTTAAAGCAAATAAAAGTCACTGCCTAAAGAGAACTGCATTGCATCCAAAATGCACTGTTTGGGTAGAAGCTGCTGAAACATCTACGTGTACAATCCCTGAATGTAAGACATAAAAGGAAGTAACAGTTCAATGTCTAAAAAGCACTGCCAGATATCCATAATGTTACACAGCACTGAATACTACCAGGTTTTCTCAGAGAGCAGTGTAAATAAATTTATAGAACACTGACTTGCATTAGTTGACATCTGAGTAGTTATAGGAAACCTGTACCAATAGGTTTAAAACACCTATGTAAAAGGCAAGTCTTTCTCAGTAATGACTTGCTAACATTGGGGGACTAGTGGTTTGTCCTGTGCCAGTATGAAGACTTGCTTCAGGAATGAAATGAGTCTTAATAGCAGTAGTACCTAGTCTGGAAAAAAGTTCTTTCTTGGTCTTATAGTAAAGACTTACCAACAAAAAGTATGTGTGCGTGTGTGTGTGTGTGTGTGTGTGTGTGTGTGTGTGTGTGTGTGTGTGTGTGTGTGTGTCTGTGTGTGTGTGTGTGTGTGTGCATGCAGTGGCTTCACCAAATGACTGGTGGTATTTTTGACACTGAACTTGAGGAAATGTGCTGATTCATAAATTAAAACCATCTAGAAGAGAAACAGGGATACACTGCTCAGACAAACAAGAAAAAAAGCTTTTAAAAGTTAAAAGTAAAACTACTCATTTTTCAGTTTATTGATAAAAACTAGCATTTTCCTAAATAGGGTGGCCACGGTGGTGCAGTGGTTAGCATTGCCGCCTCACAGCAAGAGGTTCTCCAGTTCGATCCCCGGCTGGGGTGCCTTCTGTGCGGAGTCTGCATGTCCTCCCTGTGGTCGCGTGGGTTTCCTCCGGGTGCTCCGGTTTCCTCCCACATCCCAAAGACATGCTGCAGGTGGATTGGACACTCTAAATTGGCCCTAGGTGTGTGTGTGTGTGCGCCTTCTGTGGAAGGTTGGGCGCCGGGCTGGCAACTCGACACCGTAAAACTCCACTGCCATTCAATGTGCGGACAAGGTGATCCGCTGTGGCGACCCCTGACTGGGAAAAAGCCGAAAGAAGAAGAATTGATAAAAACTAGCATTTGTTAAAAAGGCAGCAGAGCTTGTTGCAAGAACTACACGTGTATATTTGTACAAGAAAGGCCTAACTAATGGCAAGAGAAACCAAATAAGACTGTGTCTCTCTGTTAGCTTTCCTAGGTTGATAGGTGTATACTAGGCTAATGACCAGTAGAGCCCTTATAAGCCTAGCCATTCAACCCAAATGTGACCCACACATTTGATTTATATAGCGGTGATTTACTGACTGCCTCAGTCCATCAGTCCATCACAGACATAGGCACCAGACCAGAGATGAATTTCTGAATACTCACCATTGGTCAAAGTTGCACTTAAATAGATTTGCAATCTTCAAGAAAGAGGAAACAAATTTAGGAATTATTCACACATCTGGAGTTCATAATAATAATGAAATGATCCACTCTATACAATAAAGAAACTGGAAAATATAACCAAAGTAAACAAGCGGCACTGAATGCTGAAGACTTGAAAAAAAAACACTATAGAAAAAACATGCATACAGATCTGCAGTAATAGTGATTTAAATGTACCTAATCAACACATCCAGAAACAGGAACAAAATGGCAAAATAATTAAAGCTACCCAAAGTAAACAGAACATTACATTGCAATCTAAACAAACATTATAATAATGTTTTAAAGTTAGCCACTTAGGTGAAAATGACTGAAAGCAAAAAAAAATAAATAAATAAAGTACTAAGCAACTTGTTGGGACAAGCCGACAGTAAATTAAAATGCTGTCTGGAAGTCATTGCTTCTCATTCCAAGTTAATACAAGAATGCAGTTCTGTTACAAAAGACCTGCTAAATGGAAACAATTCCCTCAAACAAAAGAAAGACACTAGCATTAACCTTTAGAATCTCAGAGAAGTGGTGAAAAGTGAACAGTACAGACATTAAAAATGCAACAAATTAACCTCATTTTGAGTATAATCCAGTCACGAACTCTCAGCCAACAGACTTATTACTTATACCCAAAGTAAAAGAAAGATCAGTACATGAATCAGAGTTAATGCCATCACGAAGCTTGTAGAATAGTCAAATAATGGGAACAAATAATACATTAAAAGATAAACCTGCTGGTGGAACAGCTGATGACAAGTAGCATGTTTGCATTATATTGGATGTCAGAGAAATGCAATCAGCCATTTGTATATTGTATAAATGCATGACAGATGATGTTTTAGATAGTTGTTATGGTGAGCATAAAGGAGTATAGTGACACAGTACTAGAGACTCCAACACAACAGATGATAACAGGGTCAAACTTATCTGAATGAGTTTTTATACTACTAATAGGCAGGATGTCTTACTAGATTCACATCATTTTTTGAAGGAAAGAAATGATAAATGAAATTAAGCCAGTATTCTGCACTGATTAATGAAAATACTGATCAACCTAGTAAACCAAAGATAAGAGTTAATAAAACCTAGGATTGGTTTCAGTATGTATAAACCATGGTGTTAGACCAATTGTCAAATGAAATGGGAGACTTTGCCAAAGATTACTGAGTGGATTATAATTTGAAAGATTTTATTTATCCTTTGCTGACTGGGTTGGTCCTATTAGGTTAGTAGCTTCTTTTCAGTGAAGACCTAAGGTGGTGTATATACCATTAGGGCTATTTGGTCCAGGTATCTTTCCTTACCCTTTTTGATAGGTGCCATAGGATCTTTTACATCTATCAGACTGACCAACAACTCAAGCACATAGGACCTCTGTTTAACATCTCATCCAAAGGACTGTACACTCAGGAGTGCAATACCCCACATATGCTGCAGTGCAGTATCACCTATCAACCGATGTAGGAATAGAACCCACAGCCTTCTGCACCAAAGGTGAATGTGCTACCTGTTGCATCCCTCCATCTTTACATATGTCTGTAGAAAAGGTAAGGCCAGATCTGGCTGGATAATGGTATTCACCCCAAATGGTCTGAAGTGGGGAGTGTAATTCTCTATGGTGCCCCTTTGTGGCTAGCATGACATATTTGAGTCTACAGAGTTGGGGAATTGTGAGGCAGGAGAATCCAGTACACTAGCACATAGTGGGGGAGGCCAAATATCCCTTCTTATAAAAGGAAGGTCTAAAGAATATGAAAACAGTCACACTTGAAGAGGAAGAAGAGATACACCAGTGTTGGCAGCAGAGTCAGATTCAGGACTAGGCCACCTATGCAGTTGCCTAGGGCCTATGTTGGCTTGGGGAGAGGTGATAAAAAATAAAATCATTTATAAATAAAAAGTTGGAAGACATTGTTTGTAAATAAAAAGTCAAGAAAACCGCAGGGCTTTAGACCTCACGGGAGACTTTGCAAGAAAAATAACAGCTCCAGAAACATCCAGGAGGGGATCCTAATGTATCGTACATGTAAGCCAGAACTGACTATGCAAGGATCTGCAGAGAAGGAGGTTTAATGGCCATCCAGCACAGAGCAAGCCTACAGAATGGTGAATGGAGCTGCTGTAGCATGCTGCTAGAGGGAGATAAGCTAGTGTGTGTGTGTGTGTGTGTGTGTGTGTGTGTGTGTGTGTGTGTGTGTGTGTGTGTGTGTGTGTGTAAAATGCCCATGTTAGAAGGGGGCTGTCTAGTTAAGTGACTTTGCTCAGAGTAAATCCTGAGCCTTGGTAATTAGGAAGGCAGTGTCTTAAACCTCCATACCAAGTGCCAGGTCTCCTTTATTTATTTATTTATTTATTTATTTATTTATTTATTGTTTATTTTTATAAATCCTTGAGGATTACAGTATATTAATGTCAGTCATAATTTCATAAGTGCATTATTCAGTGTCAGTGGTGTAACAGGTAACATGCTTGCCTTTGGTGGGGAAGGCTGTGGGTTCTCTTCCCCCACCAGGTAGATCAGCTGCTGAAACCACTATGCTGCATGGGTGTGGGAGAGATGGGGGGAGTGCTGCACTGCTATGCACCTGTTGTCAGTTTTCCAGTTATTGCACATCACAAGCATTTTTTTAAGTAACATAGACATTTTTTTTCCATTAAGGAAAACAGGCACTGAATTTGCAGATGAAACACTGAAATGCAAAGTTAGTGACACTTCTCTTTAATGTAAAATTATTCAAATGACTGTTACTACAGCAGAGGCTGTGCATTATAATGGCAGCAGTTTGATTGGCCTTTTATGGTTGAAGTGTTCTGAAATGGGTAGCCTTACTGATATTGGTTCATATGTTTTATTTCACTGCTTACTGGAAAAATGTTCAAAACTACACATTTAAAACTTATTCTAACAAGTGGTCATGTGTTAAACAAAGAATATAATTTAATACAATCAGGAAGGTGAATCAAAGAATGCAAGCATTTATGCATGGTCCTAAAATATTTGCAGGGGTGCCATGGTTTGAAAACACTCCAAAGGTATATTTTATCTGGCAATGGCCAGATGTATTTTCTATGAATATGGGTTTCAATGCAGTTTCAATGAATGTGAATTTCAAGAGCAGAGAAATTTACTGTTGCTCATGCTAAGTCTGTTTTCATTATGAGACAGTATTGTTTTGTTTAGCAAATGACTGTCAGTTTTTGTGCTATAAAATTTGAAATAAAAGTTTTAAATTAGATACCCAAATATCTATAATCATTTTAGAAGTAAAGAAAATGGCATGTACGCTAACAGGTTTAAACAGTGTTTTATGGTAACTAGGGAGAGAGATAGGCAAGTAATGGGATGTGGGGATGCAGGAGAGTGGGGACATGGGGTGGCTGGTCCATTACTCTGCCTATATCTCCATTTGTCCGTGGTCCAGTTCTGCTTGGCATAGGTGAGAAGCAAAGTATTGGAGAAACAAGGGCTTAGTTTAATATTCATGGAAGACTTTAACTACCCCTCTATATGGGTTAAATGTTTCCTCTCCCAAACCCATGCATACACATATCAAGGGTATCAGAACTGTCAGAGATTTGGGATGCATGACTAGACTTAAAAAGGCTCTTGTGGTCATTAGCCTATAACCACCTATGAACTTATAGACTGGGAAACATACACTACATCAAGCTTGCAGGTACAGTGATGCCTGGACTTTACTAACACAAATACCCTTGAACAGATAGTGCACACACCCACCAAAATTTCAGACATACTGGACCTGCTACTCAATGATATGGGAGAGAGTTGCCAACCCCCAGTATCATGTCCTCAGTGGTGAAGTCAGATCACAAAGCTGTCTCCTCCAAAATAAAAATCAACTCAGTAAACCCAGCAAATTCTGTAACAGTTAGGATCTCCTCCAAAGCAAACTGTACCATATTAAGTGATAGTTTATCAAATTTCAGCCCCGCTCCCAACCCCGAGTTCACAACAAACTATGCAGAATTGTTGACTGAGTCTCTGTATAACCATGTAAATGGCTGTATAGACACTGCTTTGCTGACTAGAAGCCAAAAACAAACTCTAAAAACAAACCACCGGCTGGAATCCTAACCTTAACAGGCTATATAATGAATTGAAAAAAAGACATGGCTAAAGTCAGGAAGAGCAACTCCCATAATGATAGGAGCTCTCTAGTTAAATGAAACAGGAAATTCAGAGGACTAATTAAGTCTGATAAGGCCAATTACAATTTCAAGAAACCGTCATAGGCTAAAGATAACCACAAGACATTCTACAGCAATGTCCAAAACCTCAAAGACAGCACACATCAGTGTGTCGAACTGGTTGTCAATGGTAGCACCTTCGCTGAGCAGAACAACTTAGCAAATTTCCTGGCTGACAAATTTAGCAGTGACTTCACACCCCCCCCCCCATCTTCTTCCATGAAACATGTATTATCATAACCCACCCAGCTATTAACAGGGAGCAGTTCCTGGCAGCGCTTGCTAAGGCCATAAACACAGTCTCAGTGGGCCCTGAGAATATCCTGGGATGCTCCCCTAAATAGCTCGAAACATGACCTATAAGGATCACTTGAGTCACTTTTCAACTACAGCATCACAACCAGCTTTGTATCAGGAAAATGAAAGACTTCAGTGGTTATCCCATATCAAAAGGGACCTTCAGCCAATCCCAGAAACTACAAACCTATTATTCTTACTAGTCTAATATACAAACACATTAAGTTAATTGTCATAGAAATGATCAACAAAGGCATAGGTAACTTTAGACACTGGTCCCAACCCAATTTGGTTTTGTCAAGGGAAGATCATGCCTACTATACCTGGTGGACTTCTTTGAGTAGGTCACCAAGGCAATGGATGGAGGAAGATGGTGCATATTCCCTACCTGGACCTGGGCAAGGCATTCAATACAACACCTCACTCAGGTATACTTGACAAACACAGTGAAATGGGCATATACCCTTACATAACTCACTGGATTGCCCGCTGACTCACAGACAGTGCCCCAGGAAGTCAAGATTGGTATACCACCTCCACTAAGAGGCCAGTCACCAGTGGCATATCTCAGGGCTCCATGCTGGGACTACCCTTATTTGGCATCTGCTTCTCATAGGTAAATCTAATGTCAAGGGAGTCTGGTTAACCAGTTCTCCAGATAACTGCAAATTGTAAGCTATCATAGATTCTACCCATGACACAAGCATCTTATAAGAGGGTCTAACACAGACAAATGACTGGTGCCAAAGTGATGAACTAAAACTCAATACCAAGAAATGGATTATAGTGCCTCTTAGAAAAACTGCAACTTAAGCTAATTGCTCCATCAGTAAGACACCCCTAAGATTTGACCTAGTAGTCAGGGATCTGGAAGCATATGTAGACAGTAATCTGGCCTCTGATTAACATGTGGCCAAGGTAGTAAGAAAATTATTCTGCATTGCCCAACTTATAAGTAAGGGCATGGTATCCAGGTCCAAAGACGTCATACTACCACTTTATACAGCCCTAATTACACCCATCATTGAGTATAATGCCCCTTCACCGTGTACCTGGTCAAACATGTGCAACAGCTGGAACACCCACAAAAGGTCTTTACCAGGAATTCATGGTATAAATACATTGAACTATATGGATTGCCTTAAAGCTCATTCTCTATGCTCTGTCTCCAATGTTACTAAGAAGTGATCTATGCCTGGCATGCAAGGCATCCATGGATCCAGCTCTGATGATCCTTTTGCTCATCTACATAATGAATAGCATCAGAACAACTAGATCAAAGGATTTAAATTTTGTTTCCGGCATAAATAAGACATGTTTGTGAGACAGATATGTATCTCAGAGGATGCCCATGCTCTTGAACAGGCTCCCCATTCATGTGAGGCAGACTCCATCCCCAGTTCCACTAAGCATAATCTTGACCAATGGATAGGAAACTGGAAATTTACCCTGGGTCTGGCCTTCATGTCGCAGATAGACAGAGGCAGACACAAATGTTTAAACTAACATATCCCCACATAACCTGTAGAAACTTCCATACTAACAGACCCCCTCTTAATAAATGTTAAACTGGATTACATGGCTAGCCTTATAAAGGCCCTGGTGGTCATTAGCCTAGTATATAACTAGGAATCTATGAAACTAAGAACTCTTTCACTCACAGTTGATGCTTTCCATAAGAAAGTAGTCTTTAATGATGTATTACATTTCTGTCTAGTTGTTCAGTATAATGCATTTACATTAACATCCTGATATGTGTTGACCATTTACTGATCCTTTAACTATGTATGATAATCTGAAAAATATGAAATATGGTAGTGCATTAATCAATGTTTCTGCATTTCCATTCTTAAATACTTTTACATTATTTTACTTTTGTCAGAGTTTACCATACTTTTGAATGAGTTACACTAGCTAGGTCATTCTCCCCTCTTGTTGCTTACAATCATAGATTAGCTCCTGAAGGGCTGTTGGGATTAAAAAAAAGTTGAAAAAAGTTACTTGCTCATTTCATATGTATGTGCATTCTGGCTAAAGCAATGTAAGATTTACAACTTGTGATATCTTTATTAATAAAATATTTATGTCATTATCTCCTACCCCACTCACACCTCATTTTCTAATGCAATACAGTGTTGTGTTCTTAGGATATGTACCATGTCACAGGGTAAATGTATGACTAGACCTTGGGGAAGACACTATCGTAAGACTATTGGCTGTAAAGATGAGAAGGTAGCCACCCTGGAAAAATATTGTGTCATATGCCTTTGATGTAAAGAAGGTATGGTGCTCAATTTGTAAGTAAATTCTTATAGGAAATACTGAGTATTTCTGACTTTATACTTGCGTCTGAAAGGTGTGCTACCATAGCAAACTCAGCAGCTAGTCCTGCTGTTGTTAACCTTGCAAACAATTTCAAAGTGACCACTATAAGGTGCAAGGAGTTATTGCTATTAATGTTCATGTAGTTTTGTATATGAGTCTTGATAATTATCATTAGTTCTATGCCATTGCAATTATTGCTTCAATTAATATTTCACTCTATTAGGTGTGACCTTAAACATTGGTACTTGCATGAATGTAACTGTAATACATATTTCTCAGTTCAAAAGCATTCTACACAATTTCCCTCAACTTTGTATTGTGCCTTAATGTATGTAACCATTGCTGAAATGAAATACAATTCTGGAAATAATATTTTTAATTATCCATTTATTTATTTGTCTTTGTTTACCAGGAAAATCTGGGCAAAGATAATTTTCGCTGGAGGGGTAGGGAGAAAATCTCTAGCAGATACATTTAAATGCGGAAAAGGTAGAGACCAGTATTGACCCTTGTGAGATGCAGGCACGGACTGATAGTACAAAGGAGAGATTTTGTTTCTATTGAACTGCTTTTTGCTTGTCAGTCAGATAGCTATGGAGCCATAAGAGAAACAGCTGAGAGAGGTCAAGGTAACAAGAAAATGGGGAAGAAATAGCATCAAATTCTTTGGCTAAATCTTAGAGTAATGAAGATTCCAGGTTCTCATCATTCCTATATTAGCTTATGATATTGTTGAAGTTTTGTGGAGCAGTGGTAGTACTATGTTGAGGTCTAAAGCCATGCTGTGTCTTGAAAAGAAGGTTGTTAGAGTTAATGTACTGCATATTTGCAAGTGGATATATTTTTTCTACTGTTTTAAACAAAGAGGATAGGATGGCAATAGGTATATACATCCGTGGAGTGGTAATATATAGGATTTTTTTCTAGACAGACGAGATCAATCTTTTAGCTATGAAGCAGTTTATCAGTATGGATGCAAGGAAAGCCATGGTGTAAGCTCCCATTTTTGGGTAGACTGCTAGAAGGTGGTCAGCAGCTAAGGAAGCTGGTTTCAGTTTCAGTACAAATGTTCTTATCGTAAAGTTGGAGACCAGCAGGAAGGATAATGAATGTGACTAAATAGTAGAGGATGGAAGGATGCCCATACATTGAAAAAAAAAAAAAAAAGGAATGGCAAACGATCAAATTCAACTTGTCAATCACCAGCTGATCAAAATATGCACACCAAAAAACAAATAGAATCTATTCATAAATTAAACTTCATGAAACTATTAATACAGCACAATCATTACCATCATTAGAATGGAACTGTCTTACTGAAATGCAAAGTATAACACATACAGCAAAATAATATTTCCTAAGAAAGTACTTCAAATATGATTTTAAGATGGCACCCCTTTTAATACAAAAGTCATAAACAAGTGCATTTTACTGCCATAAGTATGCATTGCTATACCTCTACATATATAGTTATCTATATCCAATTTATATATGTATCTATACATCTATGCAGATACAGTGACAAATATCAACACACCCAAATGCTATTATCAATAACATTGACTACAAAAGGTTGGCAATGCAAATGTTGACAGTACAACAAGCATGGGCAAAGAAAATCTTCTCCACATGAAAGACATTGGATTCTCAAATGATTGCATGGAGTGCAAGATGAGTGCAGGAGCTCACACAGGCAATATGTCTGCTGTGCAATCCAGGAACAGCCAGCAGGGGTGTGCACGAGAGCTCCAGCACTAATCCTGCACGGACTAAGCCCTAGTATGCAAATCACCTCATGTTCAGGAGAAATCGATGCAAATTAGGTGATTTTGTAATCCAGGAAACGTGCAATAGTCCATGCAAGACTAGTGCAATCTGCAGAAATGTACTCGGTTAGTAACCGAGTACATTTCTGCAAATTCCAAAATGAAGCTATGACAGCTCCAAATAAAGGCTGCATATCATTGAGGAAGCATGCCAATGGCCAAGTATAAGGCCATTGGCATTGCAAACTGTTGAAAAAATACAAAAATCAACTTTTATTTTTTTTCGCCGATCTCGGCTGTTTAAGCATAGGGCAGCAGCGCGCAAACATGATTGTGGGGAAAATAAGAAAATATACTTAGAATGAGCATTCTAACTAAAATCAGTATTCTGACATGCAAGTCAATGGCAGGCAGAAGACAACCTGGCCAGTGAGTAGTGGTTGCTAAGGGGGTCTCAGTGTGAGACATGTAACTATGCATTAGCAGGCAATCCTATGCAAATGACGGGAAGGATAGTGAATCCTAGATTTCCCCAGGGTGTGAGGCAGGTCCCAAGAGTGTAAGAGTATAAATAGCTGGGTGCAAGCCTAGGATATAGGTGACATCATGGGGGGGTGTCAGGCATACTATAAGTGGATTGGAGCCCTGTGGCTCGGGATTGCACCTAGCTTAGTACAGCTAAGCCAAGGATGAGTCTAAAACTGCCTAGCGCTCTTTACAAAGTGTAAGCGGGTGTGCGTGCCACGCACCGGGTTTTACAGGAAGAAAAAGGAAGTTAAACCAGGAAATAGCAGCTCTGTGCACATTTTAGCACTCTGTTTGCGCAGTGTGCACACAGGCTTAAACAGGGAGGCAATGGGAAGAGAAAACAGCAGTAGGAAGGTAATCATGGAGAACTAGCTTAGCTGACAGGTGAAATGTATCAGAATCAGCCAATTACACAGGCAGCAGACCAGCCCAGCCCAGCACACCACTATAAACTATGCAAACACCTTTCCCCCTTGTTTTCCCAAAAACTCTGCACCACTGGTGTATATAGACAGGGAAATTTTACAAAACGAATGCAAGAGAAAAAATGTTAGGGGCTGCTTTTGCTATCATAAACCAGCATGTGAGGCTGAGGGTGGTGAGGATGTGAATGCTGCTGAGCAACACACAGTTAGGAGATGGAGAAGAGTGTATAGACTCAGGGTAACCTACCAAAGGTTACATGAGCTGGAGATAGTGGAGTGCTATAGGGTGGACAGGGACCTCCTACAGCAAATTGTTGAGCTGTGCCGGCCACACCTCACACACAGAACTAACAGAGAGGAACCCAGCCCAGTGGATACCAAGGTATGTGTAGGCCTAAGAATACTAGTTACAGGTACCTTCTAAAGGCCAAGTGGGATATGATGGGAATTTCACAGGCATCAGCATCCAGGGTACTCCACCAGTTCCTGGATGCCATGTCAGCACATGTTGGTGAGCACGTATATTTCCCCATTACCCGTGAGGCATTGGCCAACAATATGCATCTCTTCCACCATATACCAGAATACCCTGAGGTAGTGGGTGCAACAGACTGCACACACATACACATTAAGGCACCACCTGGTGAGCGGTGTAGGTTCTACATCAACCGAAAGGGCTTCCCCTCCATCAACTGCCAGGTTATGTGTGATGCCCAGGACATAATAATGAATGTGTGTACTGGCTGCCCTGGAAGCTACCACGATTCCCACATCTGGCATCTGATGCAGCTGTACCAGATATTTGCCAATGGGGACATCCCACATGGTCACCTAGTGGGGGATGTTGGATACGCACTGGAGCCATGGCTGATGACACCCATCAGAAATACACACACACCTGAACAAGAACTCAAAAATGAGGCACATGCGCAAACACAAATCATAATAGAGCATGTGTTTGGGATGCTCAAGTCATGGTTCCAGTGCCTGGACATGTCTGGTGGAGCCTTGCAGTACTCAACAACTACATGTACCCAAATTGCCGTTGTATGTGCCATGCTACACAATATGATCCTGCGGAAACAGCTGCAGCAGGAACAGCATGGGGCAGGGCCACACAGCCCCCCACCATTGCCAAGGCCTGCACAGGCACAGAGTGACAAAGAGGAGGAACAATCTGAGCCTGCCCCAGTAGGCAGAAGGAGGTGTGCCCAGTATGCCCTAGCCTTGGCAAAGAGGCAATGCATAGCACATGCACTGACACAACAGGAACCCAGGGAATGACACCTCTCTCCAACTCGCACATACAGTAAAAGGGATGCCAAACATGACACTACCTGTGCTCAGCCATATATAGGGAGTGTACTATGTGCATCTTACATAGGCAACCCTGCAGCACCACCCTCAATACTTGGACACCCACAAGGTAAGTGAATCACACATGCCAGTTAGGGGGGTCACATACCCAACAACAGTTACAGCCAGCAGGATAGGTGTAGACAAACACAAACAAATGCTGTACTATGGCCTCTGAATGAGCCCTATGGGTAACCCCTCTTCCAGGTCTACACAGACAGACAACAGCAGGCCAGGCAGTTGGATGTAAGTTGTGAAGGCTAGGAAGTCAGAAACTAATATGTAGGTAGTTAAAGCTAAGACCTGTAGTACACTGGTATGCCTCTAGCCAGCATGATAGGTAAGACTACAGACTTAAATGGAGTACCCAACATACCAGTACAGTCCTAGCAAATGTGTAAAAGTGTCAGGTGTGCCCTCCCATCCTACGTACATTTATAGTAACAGTCAGGTGTGCCCCCCCCCACTCCTGTGTAGAAATGTAGAAACAGTTAGGTGTCGTCGTCCCCCGTCCCCCCCCCCCCGCTATGCAGAAATGTAGCAACGATCAATGCCAAATGACTGATGTATACTCGGCAGACACAGCATGCTACCTGTTGGTATACAACACAAAGGTCAGCACTGGAGTACAAACTACCTGGACTTGATCCACACATGCAATATAGATGGTCATACTGGGCATGCTCACACACTTAAACACATGAAGGCCATGTCTGCAAACACCAGTGGACCAGACATATCTGGCAGTCACAGTTCTTAGTGCAGACACATGTCAGTATGCACCATTCCTGCCTTGCACACACAGTGGATAGGAGTACAGACATATATGTAAGGACAACACACTATAATACACCAAAGGTAGATGGACATAGATGTGTGAAAGAGGGTGACCATGACAAGGAGCCATCTGGGCCTGTCCCACCCAGCACACAGCCAAAGAGCCCCAAACACATGAGGTGCAGATGTCACTCACTGCAGATACTAGCCACCAGTATCTGTCAGCATGACAGACTATCCGGTGCATGTGCCATCTGTGCAACATGGCTGTACAAGGAAGTAGTCATCTAGTAGCTGTATACATGTACCTGTGACATATGACGCCGTGTATGCCCACATGTGGCATGTCAACCCCTACATGAATGGGTAACGGCACATGCACACACCGCCCTCCCCATAGCAGTATTATGACAAGCCTGCTGAGGTCATCCAATGTGATATACACCTTTGGGAGAGCTGTAGTTCAGTAATCCCCATGGTGCATCCCATAACTGTGTACAGCTGTAGTGATAAACTAGTTAGGTAGTAATTCTAACCCCAAACTTGGCAACTGTGTGAGTGTGTGTCTGGTGTGCATGTCTCTCCGTCTCTGAATGTGTAGAGAGAAATGCTTTTTAGGCTACTCACACTCCATACAATTCATATACTCAACTTTGGCAAGGCTGCTGATGTCACTCACCTAGAAATACACCTCCAGGAAAGTCATAACCCAGTAATCTCTGTAGTGCGTCCTGTAACTATGTGTTGCTGTAGCGTGACAAGTAGTTAGGTAGGTGTTCTAAACCCAGACCTGACAACTGTTTTTGTGTGAATCTGTGTCTGACTGACTAGAGAGCGATGCTTTTTAAGCTACTCACACTCCATACAATTCATATACTCAACTTTGGCAAGGCTGCTGATGTCAATCACATAGAAATACACCTCTGGGAAAGTCACAGCCCAGTAATCTTTGTAGCGTATCCTGTAACAGCATACTGCTATACTGTGATAAAGTAGTTAGGTTGGTGTTCTAACCCCAGGTGTGGTAATTGTGTGTGTGTCTGACTGAACAGAGAGCAATGATTTTTAGGCTACTCACACGCCGTACAATTCATATACTCAACTTTGGCAAGGCTACTGATGTCACTCACTTAGAAATGCAACTCTGGGAAAATCAGAGCCCAGTAATCTCTGTAGCACGCCCTGTAACTGTATACTGCTGTAAAGTGATAAAGTAGTTACGTAGGTGCTCTAACCCCAGAATTGGCAACTGTGTGTGTGTGTAAATCTGTGTGTCTTTGTATCTCTGACTGAGTAGCAAATTATGCTTTTTAGGTTACACACACTCCTTAGAATTCATATACTCAACTTTGGCAAGGCTGCTGATGTCACTCACCTAGAAATACACCTCTGGGAAAGTCATAGCCCCGTAATCTCTGTAGTGTGTCCTGTAACTGCGTACTGCTGTAGTGTGATTTAGAACTGTGATGGGGGTTCCATCTCCACCCATAGCAGTTCTGGATGTTTTGTGTGTGTTTCAATGTTTGTGTATGGAGCAATGCATTATAGGCTACTCATTTGCAGTACTGCTGATGCCATTCATTGTGAAATACAACTTTGGGGAAAAAAACTCTTTTGTAATCCCTGTGGTGCGACCTGTAGCTCCTCTATGCTGTATTGTGATATAGACCTTGGTCAGGGGTTCAATACCCACACGTGTCAGTTGTGGATGTTTTATGTGTGTCTGACTGTCTTTGTAGGGAGCAATGCATTTTAGGCTAGTCACTCGCAGTACCGTTGAAATGCCCTACTTTGGTAATCTTGCTGATGTCATTCAGTGTGAAATACACCTTTGGGAAAAGATGTCTCTAGAAATCCCTGTGGTGTGTCCGATAACAGCTCCATGCTGTAGTGTGATATAGACCTCTGTCAGAGGTTCTATATCCACACATGTCAGTTGTGGATATTTTTTGTGTGTCTCACTGTCTGTGTAGGGAGCAATGCATTTTAGGTTAGTCACTCGCAGTACAGTTGAAATGCCCTAATTTGGTAATCTTGCTGATGTCATTCATTGTGAAATACACCTTTGGGGAAGAAGTACTCCAGTACTGTAGTGCTGTAGTGTAATAAACTAGTTAGGTAGGGGTTCTACTCCCAGACATGACAGGTGTGTGTTTGTAACTTGTATCCTGTATAGAGGTGTGTGACACCTGTGGGCAATGTGGAGGGGGTTTTGCTTATTACTTTTATGGTGGCCCTACTATATATCACAATATCAACCATGCAGGGATAACAGATGTAAATTAGCTGAGAGGCTGGGGTGCAAAGCCATGCCCATACATGTGACATCAAGGCCAGCCAATCACAGTTAGTAACCCCACTATTACCCAGAGCACACACTCAACCCATGTGTCATACACACACACACACACACACACACACACACACACACACACACACACACACACACACACACACACACATGCCTAGGCAACAGCCAATATGTGGGTAGTACACTGCATATTGACTACTGATAGTAACTATGCAGTGAGAGCAGTGGGCTACACAGGGCATGTCACCCTGCCCATCTGCCCAATATGCATGTGCATGCAGACAGTGCACCTCCACCATGTTCCCCAATGGACTCCTGCACCACCTGTGGTGCCTTCACATGTGCTCACAACAGGCATACCATGCATTACAACATGCCCAGTATAGACAGATGACACTGACATCAGGGAATGCTGTTAGCATGCTATCAATGTAGGTGCAGAGTAAACCTGCTGCACATTACCAGTTCCTGCCACAGGTGGGCAGGACTGGCACATCTGATGATAATCTGTGTTCACAACATGGGCCAGACAGCCCAGGTACAGTTCCACATGTCACTGTACATGCATGTGGGAGGTGTGCATATCCCAGACACCATCCATGTCATGGACTAAGGAACACATACATGGCATGTGATATACAGCATTGGCCACACACAATAGTCACCCATGTGACTGGATGGGGATGCAATACCCACCTATGTGGGCAAATGCAGAAACTACAGGCCTGAGTCACAATGCAGACCATTGTCATGTGGCGTGATGTCAAGTTATACCCATCACCTACCCTTGTACAGCCTGCTGGCACAGTTGACCATCACACACCCATGCTGACATGCACCCATGCATGTCAGAACTGGTACCCTGTGTGTTTGTGTGTGTTGTATGGTGCGTATGTCCACATCCACACTCACTACAACCCCCATGGCATACTGAAGCATGCTGTCTGATGTCTGACACCCCCTCATACTCTTTGCCCATACGACCTCCATATGACCCGTGTGGTGCATGTGATACCTGCACATTGATGTGTTGTGGCAATCCCACTAGTGATGAGTTGCACTCCTGGCCCTGCCAAGTGTGTCAGTGTGCATGCGTCCCTGTGTGAGTGTGCCTGTATTGACGCTGGAACCTGTTCATGCAGACAGGCACATGTACATCACCTACTGTATATCTACTGTATCCCTGTTGCAGATGTCACTTACCATCACATATATGTTCTGAGTGCTTCACATTAGGTAACCCATGTGATGCATCCAATAACTGCATCAAACTGTGATAGCACTACATAGTTGTCGGGGGTTTGATATCCTGTGCTGGTAGGTGTGTGACACAAACATGCTTCAGTTTTACTCTCCCACCCCTCCCTGACATGTATTTGCCTCTGTCTGCCTCTCCCACTCCCTCTCTGGTGGATATGGAGACCCACACCTCCCTTGCTTAGGCAGCAGCATGTGTATTTTAAGTGATACTCATGATCAGCTGATGGCCTCTGCATGAATTGCAGCCCTCCCCTAGATGAATGCATGTGGAACAGCTGTGATAACATTCCCATAGCCAATTGCATGGAAACACACTCCAATACCTAGGAACATCATTGTGGTGTTGGCCCTTTTCAGTCACTGTGAGCAGGAACTAGATCTGTTGTTTGGCAAACAGCATCTCGGATGGATTGAGGATTTACCTCTAACAACATACACTGTGAAAAGAGGGCAACAAACAGGAGGGGGATGTGCCTGACCTGACTACAGACTGTAAGTGCTGCTATACTGCATTTGGAGTAATGTTGGCTTAACAGTGTTTGTCTGGATATGGCTGTCATACATGTCGCAATACCTGCCATGTCAGTTCCATGTATATGAGGAATTCCCATCTGCAGGGTCATCTGCAGACTGGGCGGTGTAGTGCCTTTGGTTTCATGTGTTAGCCACAGTGCATCTATCTGTGGAATGTAGAAGGTAGTGTGAGGATTGCAGTCTGCAGAGGGTGAAGGCTGTGACAGTTACTGACTTCATATACCTCATAGGACATATGTTGCAACAAACCCTGTTACAATGGAAAATATATGAGGTTATCACAGCAACATGTCTATAGTGGCCCTGTGTATGTGCTATCAGCCACAGCTCTGTCAACCTCTGTACATATGGCGTGCATGAAGTGGTGCATATGTGCTGTACACCATATATAGTGTCATCATATCTGATAACATCTCAGTGATATATCAGATTGCTACACATCATGTACAGTAGGGGTTATATTTCATGACATAAGCTGGACAGTCTGTGGATGTTTGTACAGTACTGAGGTCTGTGTAGTGATGGTGAATATCGGCAGTGTGTGTGTATTGTTAATATGTACTTTGGCCTGTGTACAGACTGTGGTAGATGTCATTGTTCTAGCTCACCTTCTATCAGATGTTACATGCTGCCCCACTTTATGGTACTGTTTTGCCGTACATGTTTGTAGGGCCATACACACACATGTCCCATACCACAGACAGCCATCAGACCAAACTGTATAGCAGCCCAGTATATGCAGGGTCAGTCTGTGAGTGGCACATATGAGGATGGTGTAGTACAGATAGTCCAGATACTGTAATATTATACTAGTTTACCATATGTGGCTGTGACTGCACATTGGTTGTGGTTATGCACTGTCACACAGGTGTAGCTTACCCTCTGCTGTGACATGACTGTTGAGCCAGCTATATATGCAGGTATATGTGCATTCCCCCATACGAGATGTAGGCCAGTGTTGAGCCAGTCTGCCTGTAGCCTGCACAGTGCATTGTTACATGCCTAGCAGCTTAGTGTACTTAACCAGTGGGATGTCATGTGCAGATACTTTCCAGATGCACTGCTGCCGGGCCTCCCTTAAAAGTCATGTATGTCAGACAGAGAAGTGGGATGTTGTACAGATGTACATCAATATCTAGTGGGTAGTATGTGTCTATGGCATCCCTGTACCAGCAGTCATTATGTGTCAGGCCAGGCAGGAGTATGTGAATCCAACACCTATGGTGCCAAATGTATACCAGTTATTATGTGTAATACCCATTTACATGGCTGTCTACATCCATATTGTCAGTCCTGGTACACATGTTGTGCACTAAGGGATTATGTGTATACCTCTGGACTGTACAGGGTGTGCCCAAAGTTACACATATAGTGGCCAATATCTCTGCTGTACTCCACAGGGGCATTACATGCTAGTGGCAGTACTTTACAATGATTTCCTTAGGATGTCTGTCAGTAGCCAATGGCACACATCATAAGCAGATGTCATCTTCCACATACCATGTCTGTGAAGACAATCCCAATGACAGTAGCAATAGTCTAGTAATATACCTGCTATACATACCTGACATCCCCTTGCACTACGACTTTGGGACTATAGGGGCTGGGGTAGGGCTACACTCCATGTCCAGGACATATGGTGAAAATATATGTACATATACTTATCCAGATAGCCATATATCTATCTATCTATCTATCTATCTATATATATATATATATATATATATATATATATATATATATATATATAATTACAAATGTGTACTACTTCCAATTACCGCTGTCATGGCAACCACCCACTATAAATCCCTACAGCATGTGGACGTGGTTCCTTCACATTTCCTGTGTGAGGGACATCCTTCCTGTATGTGGGCATCAGTATTACAGACAGCAGGTAGCAATACCTCTTACAGGAGAACCTGCAAACTCAGAGTGGCCACATATTTGTAGGAGGATCAGGAACTACAGACAGACTGTGAGTAGAGTTGTGTTATGCTTTGCATAATACTGGTGTTACAGGGTGTGTGTGTACATACTAGTGCACCTTAGAATGCAGTCTGTCTGCATAGCTCACTACTGTAGGCCTATCCACTTGCTGGACAGAAGTATGCCTATCATGAGTTGTCCGTCCACCACACAGGTCCTGTCTCAGATATTACATGGGCAGTGTGTGTGTTGCGTGCTATCAGTACATGGCTACATCCATTTCTATTTCTAACCTCAATTCCCTGAGTAAGGGTATGTTGCAAACTATCCTGTAAAACCAGCACCTTGCTTAATGTATGGCAACAGTGTTCCACATATGTGCCTGTGTTCCAGCCTCTGTACCCCATCTACATACCAAGCTTTGCACATATGTCATGCTGTTTGGAGTTGTTCTGTAGTGGGCTGTGAGTATATCACACTGCCATTACTGCCATTTGTCCACTGCTGTTGTATCCTCCATACATACAGTGGGGCTGGGGCCATATGTGTGTGGGTGCCACCTACACATCACATATGTGCTCTTATGCACTGCAGAGGCCAGTGTATGTAACAGTGGTATATGGGCCTGTATTATTGAGTCTAGGTGGGGAGCACCATAAATGATCTAGGCTGTTACAAAATGTGGGGGTATCAGGGGTGAGCTGCCACAAGGTATCTGGATGTACAGTACCATATACTTCACCTATATTGACATTACTTACATGACTTGGGGTACTGCAAGCCTACTGCTTCCTGCCATACAGACTGTTCTGTTTGTTATGCCTTGTTATGTACCGGTTACAACCCATTTGATCACAAAACGTCTTTACCTCCTATGGAGTTTGTACAGAGTGCAGCTAGAGGCTGCTGAACTACACACCTGCAGTACATACTGTTGATTGTGTGGTATTCTGTGGCCCAGTCTGTCTTCACTATTGTGCATTCTGAACAGCTTGGCCTGGACAGCAACAGTTGTGAACCTTTCCAGACTACTGTATTAGTGTAAGTGTTTCACAGTTGCAGTAATCTGTTTATATGGTTGTCAGTATCTGAACAGCTATATGACATGGAATATAGAGCTGTTATAGTACACAATTAAAGGATTCTAATTTCTGCAAACCTGTGTGTGGTGTCTTTCCTATGACCTGTCTATGGGTATATGTTGCAGGCAACAATTGACATTAGTATGTGTGGCCCATACAGTGTCCAGTTGTTCAGGTGTTAACTGTAGGCATAGTGGCTGTTCCATATTGTGTGCACTTTCTACATATGTATCTTACTGTACATATATCTGCATCTGTATGTGTAGTCACACACACACACACACACATATATATATATATATATTATATATATATATATATATATATATATATATATATATATATATATATAAATATATGTATATATGTATC